>NC_050576.1:17268930-17508930 GCF_011100635.1 Trichosurus vulpecula | reverse complement strand
GGTTGGGGCGGGAAGACCTCAAATCAAATGAAATCCCAGCTCATTTCCTGAGTCAGGCTGCGTGCAAGATTCTAAGAATTGTTGTTTTTCAGTTGTTTTAACTTTTCAAGATCTCATTTGGGGTTTTCTTGGCATAGTACAGGGCCTGACACATAGTAGGTGCTTTTGTTGTTGTTCAGTTGTTTCAGATGTGTCCAGCTCTCCTTGACCCCATCTGGGGTTTTCTTGGCAGAGATAGTAGAGTGGTTTGCCATTTCCTTCTCCACTCATTTTACAGATGAGGAACCTGAGGCAAACAAGGTTAAGTGACTTGCGCAGGGTCACATAGCTAGGAAGTGTCCGAGGCTACATTTGAATTCAGGAAGATGTCTTCTAGGCATACATAGACAAAATCAAACCATTTCTGCTCCCGACAAGCTCACCATCTGTAGTGCTAGAGATCATGTACGTATTAAATGTGTATAAATACGTATATATGTATAAATATATACGTGTGTACATACATACATGCATACGCTTATACATTCAGAGAGAAAACACGAACAAAGTAGGTGGAAAAATTACCTTGGATGAGAAGGCACTAGCCGCTGAGATTAATAGTAAAAAAACAGTACTTGCCTTCAAGAGACTTACTCCCCTCCTTGTAATTCTAATGTCTGGATAAGTATATCCAAGGTGAGGATGGCTCGGGAACCTGGGAATAGTCAGTAATCCCTGCTCTCAGAAGATTTCATTCCAGTGGACCAGGGTGCAACATTTAAACAGATTAATTCCTTTTAAAACATGTACAAAGTAATTGAAGAAGGGAAAGGAGGACCAATTGGAGTAAAGAAACATTGCTTCGCAAATCGTGCAAACAAGATTATTGTAGACCTTTCACTTTCAGTCCTTAGGAAAATTCATGCAAACCCTTGGCCATTCACTGCTAGGGTAATCAATTCAAGAGTTATTTATAGCTAACTATAACTGTATGCCTACTGTGTGCGAGCTGCCTTGGCCAGATCCCACAATTACCCACAAAGCAGTGAGGCGATGACTGCTTTGGAAGAGCTTCCTTTGTCCTGGGAAGGAAGTGCCTTGAAGTGCAGGCAGATGTGTAGAGCACACACAGGTCAGAGGCAAGAAAGCCCAGATCGTGGGGTGGGGGAGGGATCAGGGACCACGTTCCAGAAGAGGTGACTCTTGAGCTGACTTGTGGAGGAAGACCAAGGTTGTCAGCTGCAGCCCAGGCTGTGCTTAGCTTGTGTTTTTATTATATGGTTCGGGTCCCATCCCCCACCAGAAGTGGTCCTGCAGAGCTTCCTTATGAAGATGACCCTGTTTTCTTGTGGGCTTTACCAATGAAGCATAAACTTGAGTCAGTGGGGAAAACAACAACCACCACCAAAACACTGGCTTTGGAGTCAGATTCCACCTCTGACACTGAAATCTCTGTGGTCTTAGGCATGCCAATTTCCCTAATCTGTAAAATGGGTTTGTTGAACGGTCTGAGGTGCTTTTTGGCTTTTTCTCTTGTGAACTCTCCAGGGTCCTGCCAAGCTTGAAAGGCTTTAAGTATGGGCTAATGAGGGACTCCAAAGAAGACCAGCCTAGCCAATATTGGCAATCTCCTCATCCTTCAGACACAAATACAATCAATTTCCAGTCAAAGTGACTCCTGTGGTCCATTTACTAAATGATATTTGGGCTGCCATCTGCATCAGGCATGGGAGCGCCCACAGTAACGGATTCTTGTTGTAGGCAATTATACTTAACATGGTTAGGATATAGACAGGGAGCATATGAAGGACTGGTAGGGGTTGCAGAGGCCATAGAATTGAACCCCGTCATTTTATCGATGAGGAGACGGAAGCTGTGCTTAGAGAAGTGG
This sequence comes from Trichosurus vulpecula, assembly GCF_011100635.1. NCBI lineage: Eukaryota > Metazoa > Chordata > Mammalia > Diprotodontia > Phalangeridae > Trichosurus > Trichosurus vulpecula. Next base: position 17,507,060 of record NC_050576.1, on the reverse strand, counting down.
CTGCCCCTAGGCTTCACTGGTGAGATCATAGACCTCATCTCTAGAGCGGGATGGGACCTCTGCTGTCTGCTACACCTTCATGGCTTCGTGGCTTGGTGGGTAGGGCGCTGGGCCTGGAGTCAGGAAGACCTGAGTTTAAATCTGGCCTCGGATACTTACTAACTGGGGGAGCCTGGCCAAGGCATTTAACCTGTCTGCCTCAGTTTCCTCATCTGTAAATTGAGAATAATCATAGTATCTATCCACCAGGGATGCTGTCATGATCCAATGAGATATTATGTCAAGTCCTTTCCAAATTTTAGAGCACTCTGTAAATGCTTGTGCTTGTTGGTATAAAGATGAGGCAGCTATCGGGGCAGCTAGGTGGCGCAGTGAGTAGAACACCGGCCCTGGAGTCAGGAGGACCTGAGTTCAAATGCAGCCTCAGATACTTGGCACATGTACTAGCTGTGTGACCTTGGGCAAGTCACTTAACCCCAGTTGCCCTACCAAAAAAAATAAAAAGATGAGTCAGCTGATGCCCAGAGAGGTTCTATGCCCAAGATTACATAGGTAACCTCATGGATCCTAGATTGTGACCTTAACGGGCCCTCAGTGGCCATGTAGTCAGACCCCCTCATTTTAAAGATGAGGAAACTATGAAGCAGCTCTCCCAAGGCCACACAGGAATTAAGTTTAAAAAGCCAGCAATCTTTTCCCTGTCCTTTAATGCCTTCCCTTCCAGTCTGACTCCTGAGTATGCTGGCACAGTGGGGAAGGCATCAGGGAAGGACCTAGTCAGCAAGGCATTCCTGTGATTAGAGAGGCCAGGCAGGCATGGCCAGAATGTTGGACACCCGGAGCAATGCAGAATAGTTTATGTCCCCGAGAGACCTCCCTGTGTGTGACCCAAAGTCTTTGGATGCCAGTGAGATGTGTTTTTAAAGAGAAAAAAATATGGTGCCAATGGAAAGCCTGATGGATGAAGTGTTCCAAGAGACAAAGGTTTACAGAGCACTGTAGTCATGCAGTGGGGGAAGGTACCCAGCTGGGCCTGAGGCCTGATAGAGACGTCCAAAAGCCATAAGAAGACTGTGCTGGGCCCCCTCCTTGAGGGAGAAGACTTTGGAACTGAAAATCTTACAAAAATGAATGTTGAAAACTATCTTTACATGTAATTGGGAGAAAAATACTATTAAGGACAAAAAGAAAAAGAAGAAATGGAATTCGGTTTTGCAGTGGGACTTTTCACCTTCTTGGTCCTGAGAGGTATGCCTCTGTTGAAATGAGGGTATTAAGTAGAGGCTGAGAGGTGAAAAGATCTGAGTTCCATTCCTACCTCCGATGCTTATGACCTATATGAAGTCACTTAACCACTCAATTTAAAATGGGTGTATTCTAGCACCTACCTTCTAGGCATCCTGTGAAGAACAAATCATACAACTTACATGCAGCTTTTTGCCAAGCTTAAGGAGCTATGTAAATGCCCCCTTTCATTGTCGTTTGTCATTTTGTCTTTGTGCCATGGCTAGACTGTAAGTTCCATGAGGGCTCAGACTTAATGTTTCTAAATGGTGATTCTTCCCTATTCCAAGCACAGAACTCTGCACACAGGAGATGCCCAGCATTCCTGAATTCAGTGAGGTTCTTCCAGAGCCATGAAAAGCATGATGCTTGTTTGTCCTTCTGCAGTGTGGAGATTGTGCGAGAAGCTCATGAGTCTCTTGGGATCAGTATTGTGGGTGGACAGACGGTGATCAAACGCCTGAAGAATGGAGAAGAGCTGAAAGGCATCTTTATCAAGCAGGTCCTAGACGATAGCCCAGCCGGAAAAACCAAGGCTCTTAAAACTGGAGACAAGATCCTGGAGGTAAAAATAACACGTCATTGGAATATACAGGCTTCACGGCGCTGGCAGGTTGGGGGGGGGCATGCACAGTTTTGGGGGGTAGGGATAGGGAGTGTGCGTGCTTTGTGTCTGTGATTCTTCCCAAGGACCCTGGTCTGGTCACCACAGCCACAGTTGGACAAGGCTGCTGTGTGTCACCACAAAGAAAAGGAAAAAAAGAAACAGATTTTAAAAGGACTTTTTTCCAAAATGAGACAGATGGTGGGAATCACGCTTCTCCCACTGTCTTTCACAAATTTCTAAATTTGAAGCCGACATGCCAGCGAGAGCCCCGTTCTTGTCTGGACTCAGGCATCGGCCCCTGGGAATCTGGGACTTCATTCTTTTCTGATGAGCATCACATATGTTGGGCTTTGTGGGAGTGGGCCATGGAAATTTCAGGGGCACATCCTGCCTTCCAGCCCCTCACTGGAAACCCCCTTCGCATTGTGTGTATCAGGTGTAACTGGCTCAGGCCTCTGCCCTCTTGGAAGTCCTGCCTTGCCTTCTATGTCCTCAAAGAAACTTTTTCCTCCTTTGTCCATAGGCAGGTTATCTTTCTGGCTGCACTTGAACTGACATTCAGATGCCTTCCTTCTATCCCTCTCAGGCTGCCTAGATTAGAAAAGGACAATTTCACAAGGTCCAGGAATTGGAAGGGACCTTAGTGGCCATCTTGTCCTGGCTGTTTTACAGATACATCAATCTTACAATGGACCCTTCTCTTCTGTTCGCTCACTCTGTGGCTATTGCAAATTACTATGCCTCTCTGAACCTCAGTCTCTTCATCTGCTAATTGAATAATTGCTTTCATCGTTACATTTGTGTCTCCAGCTCAATGTGTAGTATAGAGGAGGAGATTAAAGTACGCTTAACGAAGGAAATACCGGCCATTTTTGACACATCTTTTGTGCCGCTGGCACTGTCTCTTCTGACTCAAAATCCAGCCAACTCCTCCCACAACTAACTTTCTAAGGTCCCCTCAAAATCCAGGGACTTGTCTTTATATGAAGCTTCTTAGTTGTCTATGCATATAATAACTAGTCTATTTTCAGTGTTTTGGACAATTGGGCATCTAGGTGGACAGTGATGCCGTGGACAGAGTGCTGGACCCAGAGTTGGAAAGATTCATCTTCCTGAGTTCACTTATGGCCTCAGATCCTTAATAGCTCTGTGACCCTGGGCAAAGTCACTTAACCCTGTTGGCTAAATTTTCCTCATCTGTAAAACGAGCTGGGGAAGGAGATGACAAACCTCTCGAGTATCTTTGCCAAGAAAATCCAAACAGGCTTATGAAGAGTCATACATGACTGGAAAGCAATGAAACAATAATATATATATAAAATCTTTATGTATTGAATATATTCATTATATGTTGAGTATTTCTTCCATATCGCTTCAATATATTTTCAATATTATATAGATATGTTGAAGAGATACTCAATATATGTTGAATAAATTTTTTACATACATAGTTCTAACAAGATATAGACAGAGAGACTATACATTGTAGATAAAGCATCAGCCTGTCTTGGCAAAGAAGTTTGCCTGTATTAATGAAACCGCAGGTCCAGTCCAGTAGGCATGTTTACTTGTGATGTGTCCCATGTGACATTTTTTTAAATCCAGGGACAGCTTTTGCTGTTCCTTCAGTTGAGTGTGGTTATGATGATGACCCAATCAAAGGCTGTCTACCTGCCATGCTCCCCTACAAGCTTGATATCTCATTAACCAACATCTATTTTTTAGTGTTTTAAAATATTAAAATTTCTTTAAAAAATGATGTGGTACTATCGTTAAATTTGGCAACATTAATTTTTATTGGCTATGGGTTAGACTTGTTCCACGTCCCCGATCTCCTGCCTGGAGCATTCGTAGCAGCTATTGTCTTCATCCATGAAATCCACCAAACACCTATGGAAATGTGGCCAGTTGTTTGTGTTTTTCAGGTGTCAGGTGTTGATTTGCAAAATGCAACACACCAGGAAGCTGTTGAAGCCATCAAGAGCGCTGGAAATCCAGTTGTTTTTGTTGTGCAGAGCTTGTCATCCACGCCAAGGGTAAGCCATCTTCGACTTTAAACATCTTTAAAACTTTTTTGGAATCCCTCCTCTTCCTGGTCTCAGCACTCTCTTAACCAGAACTTGTTCCTTACACTTTGGGGCCCAATTTCAGGAGCATGGACATTAACTCTATTCTGCCTTTGACTTAGGGGCTTAATGTTCTGATTTAAGCCAAGCCATTCTTGTCATTCAGTGGTTCCAAAACAGACATCTTTATTTCGAAGGAGGTTGGCGTTAGAGCTTCCATTTCTCTTACTGTGTAACTTAGCCATGTGGCTGCTAGATGGATCTGCCAAGTTCTGAGAGGTTCTGATTGGTGATTTTCAAAGTCTGTAAGTTTCCAGTGCATTGTCATGATAAGAGCCCTGGATCTGCCGTCAGAGGACCTCGCCTCCAATCCAGGCTTCCTTGCTCACTCCCGTATGTGACAATCATTTCACCTTGCTGGGCCTCAGTGTACTCGTCTATAATATGAGAATGAGAGTGTTGACCCTTGAGGTCCCTTGCCAGCTCTAGATCTTTGATCTTATATCAACCTTTGCCACTTCCTAGCCTGGTGCTCTTAGGCCAGTGGTTTTACCTCCATAGGATTCAGTTTCCTTTCCTCAGTGATGAGGGGCTTATAGTAGATGCCTCATGAAGTCCCTTCTGCTCCAGTCTGCTGCTGTTGATAATGTGGCTCCATTATCAGAGTGACACCACAGGGGGAGAATTACAGAATGTTACAGTTCAGAATAGCCTAAAAGTTTATTTGTTTCAACCCATATGGATTGAATATGGACCATTGCTCATTCTCCGGCTTAGCATAGTACCTGGACCTTAACAAAACCTATAAATGCTTATTTCCTTCTTTCCTTCCTGCCCTCGAGGGATGTCTAGTGAGGAACAGCAATTTGTGCCCCATGCAGCGCATTTAAATTTGGGACATCTCTCATTGTTAGAAAGTTTTTTTTTTTTAAACATCCAGCCTTAATTTACCCCTTTTGCAATTCTCAACCATGGTATCTATTTTTTCCCTTTGCACCTAGGTAACCTGCTTTCACATAACAGCCTTCAAGTATTTGCTCCCTAAGTCTCCTTTTCTCTGCAATAAATAGCTCCAGTTTCTTCCACTGACCTCATCCACTTATCTCAAGGCCCTTAGAAGTTAGTCATCTGAGTTACCTTCAAACTTTTTCCTTTTTATTAAATCTCTTATGAGGTAAGGAAATAAATTACTTTAAGGTCTGTTTATAAACATGGAAATTGAGGAGTAGAAAGACAGAGTTGGCAAGCTTGAAGTATCAACATGATTTGTCCTAGTTCCATTTATGAAGGATTAGCTCGTTCTTTTGGGGCCCAGAAGGCCGAACCAGGAGCCATTCCTGGAAGTAGCAGAAATGGCGATATAGGATGAGTTTAAAGTGGGGGAGAGGACTTCTAGGAGCTAAAGCTCTTCTGAGATGTTATGGACCACCTTGGGGAATGGAGTCAGCATACCTGCAAGGAGGGATGGAAGCAAAGGAATTCGAGTACAACTTCCTTCGAAAATCTCTTCGTCCTGATGTTCTGTGGTTGTTTCCTCCCTTTAATTCTCAGGCTTTTAGCTCCCAGTTAGAGCTGCTCCTCTGTGGTTCAGGTTCATTTCCATATGGCACCATCTTTCTTAGAAATGTTTTAACAATGTTCTATCAAATTAAATGCCTTTATCTTACCTTCGTTAGCTATTGATTTCTGACCTGTATACTACTCCTGGGAGTTATTTATCACAAAATGAGATTTGGGGCAGACCCTAAACAACATCCCTGACCTTCTGTGTCTCCTTTGTTCTCTCTCCAACCACATTTCAGCTCCAGAGAGGCACGTTAATTTTCCTTTCTGTGAGATAGAGTCCTCTGAATGATCTCAACAATCTCAATATCATTATAGTCCATAATGAGCTGCAGCATTTCCTGAGCTGTATTTATCCTCACCCATCATCCTTCTTGTGTGTTATGTTTTGAAGTGAATCCACTGAGTTACTTCACTTATGCATCAGAGAACATTTCCCATAAATTTCATAGAAAGATTACTCATAAATCTCACAGACTAGAAGTGGATAATTGTTTGAAATTTAATACTTTTCTTTTTTTTGGCTGTGTGTGGATAGGTAATCCCTCCTGTGACTTCCAAGACCAGCCATCCTCCCAAAACCCAGGACCAAGACAAAGAAGATGGGAAAGCAAAGGTGATTGTTCACTTCCTTTCTTAGTGACATGCCGTTATTTCTTCTTTCCCACCCTTACTCTTGATCTACTGAAACAGGACAGACAGTAAATATTTATGGAGTAAATGTTCCGTGTTTGGCACCATAGCTGGTCTCAGGAGACAGAGACAGGTAAGTAAGAGATCAGCCCTGGCGCAATCATACTAATAGTTATTCTATCTGAAGCACAAAACAAGATTTAAATTGACTTTCTCAGGAAGATTCATTTTAGAGGGAGTGGGGCAGGGAATGATGCTTGTTGACTTGCCATGTGATGAAAGAGGTAAAGATCCTGGTGTACACCGGGGCCCCTGGGAGTGACCAGTATAAGACACCTAGAGGGAGAGGTGGGCCATGTGGTAACTCTTATTTTGACTAATTATTCTTTTGAACCCTCTTTAATGGGCTCTCTCCCCCATTTAGATGTACTGTCCATAAACAAACTTGCTAACTAGTGTTTGTATCTCCATCATGTGGCACAGCTATTGGCAAACAATAAGTCTATACAACATTCTCCAAATTTGTCTGTCTAACTCTCTACATATCTGTCTCTCTATCTACTAAGTACATTTGTTTTTACATTTCTGACAGGTTGTAAGTGCTGTCACCTCTCTCTAAATTCCCTTAGTGGGCTCTCTTTCCTCATTAGAATGTAAGCTCCATGTGGTCAGAGACCCTCTTGCTCACCAATACACAAGTATATAGTGCAATGAGTGGCATATAATAAACATATAAAACATTCTCCAAATTTGTTCTATCTGTCATTCTGTCTCTCACTCACATCTACGTACTGAACGTGCTTGTTTCTATACTACTGAAGATTTCTATGTGTTATCAAACAGCTCTAGATTTCACTGCCCTGAGACAATCTCCCAGTCAATTTGCCCTAGTTATAGCTTTGATCCCTTCCCTCAAGCACTGTACAAGCTCTTGGAGATGTAAGATTTGTGTGCTTATAAATGATACAAAATAGAACTTAAGGCTAGTTTGTGAAAGGTTATAGATGCATTGCCTATGTGAGAAGTAGTAAGTGTTGTCAATTAGTCAATGACCATTGGTATAATTGCATGAGATTGACCATTTATTTTGCTGCCAAAGGTGGAGAAGCTTTATATAGTCAGTCAAACTAAGAATTGCAGCGTTCAGACTTAAATTGAACAATGGAAGGAAAACCATCAGGCCATATAGGTCTGACCTGAATAGCATCCCTTATAAATATGGAGGTGATGAATAGATTTAAGGGATTAGATCTGGAGATAGAGTGCCTGAAGAACTATGGACACAATATTTACAGGAGGCAGCAACAAAAAACATTCCAAAGAAAAAGAAGCAAGAAAGCAAAATGGCATCTGATGAGGATTTATAAAAAGCTGAGGAAAGAAGGAAAGAGCAAGGAGAAAAAACCTGAAGAATTCTGAGAGTAGCAAGGAGAGATAAGAAGGTTTTCTTAAATGACCAATGCAAAAAATAGAAAACAGTAGAATGGGAAAGACGAGATCTCTTCAAGAAATTGGAGAGATCAAGGGAAAGTTTCATGCAAAAATGGGCATGATAAAAGACAAAAGATAGGGACTTAATAAAAGTAGAAGAGATTAAGAAGAGGGGACAGGAATATACAGAAGAACTATATAAGAAAGATCTTAACATCACTGATAACCAGCTTCCATTTAAAATGCACACACACACACACACACACACACACACACCTGCCCCATAATTTGTTTAGAGATTTATTGACCGGGTGGTGGGTACCCTGTTAGTTTCCTATTTTTTGATTCTACAACAAGAGATACTGTAGACATTTTTATTCATTTAGGTCTTTTTCCTCTTTCTTTGATCTATTTTGGCTTTAGAAGTGATATTTCTTAGGCAATGGGATGGCCCAACTTACTGACTTTTTGGGTGTGACAATTTCTTTCTCTGTTTTTACCACTCATTTGTTGGCAGATGATTTTTGGTCATATACTTATGTTAATTCTCTATATATCTTGGATATCAGACTGTTAGTCAAAGATATGTTGCAAAGATTTCCCCCCTTTTAAACTGTCAGTTTCCTTTCTCATCCTGGTTCAAAAGCTTCTCAAGCTTCTCAATTTAGTGCAGTCGCAATGGTCTGTTTTTTCTTTTATCATCCCTAATCTCTTGATTGGTTAAGAATTCTCCCCTTAATGGTGGTTATAAAAGATACCTTCACCCCTTTTCCTCTATTTTTTCATGTAAGTGAATTTTATCTAGGTCTCCTCCATATGGAACTTACTGGAATGATCTGTAAGGTCCTATACCAAATCTGGTTGTTGCTTTTTTCCCCCAAACTCCTCTCCACAACAGGATTTGAACTCAATTCTAGCTCCAGATCCTGTGATTTTTCTACTGACCACAAATCCAGCCTCTTTTTGAAGACTCCCAAAGATGGGGAACTTAGTAACTTCCAAACCGGCCATTATAATTTTCTTTAGCTCTACTTATTGGGAAGATTTTCCTTACATTAAGCTTAAGTTTATCTCTATCACTTGTTCTCTTAACTGAACAATTATGTCAATGGATGGATGGATGGATGGATGGGGAGGAAGGAAGGAAGGGAAGGAAGGAGGAGGGAGGAAGGAAGACACAGACAGAGACAGAGGATTTATTAAGTGCTTACTTTGTGCCATTGTACTAACCTCTGACAATACAAACAGAAGAAAAAAAGAAAGACTGTGCCTCCCTTAGGGTATTTCCATTCTAAAGGAAGAAGACCACACATTCAAAAGAGATCTGAAAAGAGCAGGGGATGGAAGGGGCTGCTAGGTGGGCCCTGAGGCAAATGGAGAAGTTGTAGTGGGAGCCAGTTTTAAGGTGAAAATGGCTGGCGTGGAGGGTCTGTGGACCAGCTGACCAATCAGTGGAGGAGACAGTAAGGGTTGTTATTTTGCCAATGTAAGAAGGCTGCTGGCGATGGAATGTTACAGGTCTTGGCCTCAAGTGTGTCTGTCAGTGCAGATAAGAAAGGATTTTTCACTGGGCCATCTATTAGAGGCATACTCGATATTTATTAGCTTTCTAAGATGACTAAGTGTAAAGCGTTAATGCTATCAGGGCTTTCACCCTCCCTCATCCCTCCAGTAATAACAATGGAAAAGTTATGTCCTGGGGCTCCAGGTTTTTTCTTTTGTTATTAAATTTTCATAAGTTCCAAATGACTTCCTATAGAGTGTCCATTTGATTCCTGCATTTCTTAATCTCTGTGGAACCAGCTGTATTTCACTGCTTGGCAGGGTCAACAGCCTAATGACTCTCTGAGCTCTTAAAAGTAGCCCTTCCTAGTTAGCACTCTAAGTTGGAAAGTTGGATGAATGTATTGGCGCTTCAATAGATAAGATGTGTTGCTGGTCTCAGGAGTATTGGGCCACAACTCACCAGTTGGATGGACTCAGCTTTGGGGGAGAGGGCCTTTGGAGGGAGATGCTGGAGCGAGTAGATGGCTGGTCTGTGGATTCCCCAGAGACCCTTCCTGCCCCAATTGATGGTCGAAGGGTATGAACAGGCATTTTTCAAATGAAGATCTCAAAGCTTCCTATAGTCATATGAAAAAAATGGTCTAAATCAGTATCATTTAGAGAAATGCAAATTAAAACACCTCTGAGGTACCACCTCATATCTATCAGGTTGGCTAATATGACAAAAAAAAGAAAATGTTGGATGTTGGAGGGGATGTGGGAACTCCCAGCAAGGAAACTCCCCATCCCAATGCTGATATCATCTCTGGAGGTCATCTGGGGCTTTGAGAGATTAAATCATTGCCTGAGGGTCAGAAAGTCAGTGTGTGTCAGAGGTGGGACTTGAAGCCAGATCTTCTTCATCTGGAGACTTGTTCTTTATTCATTAACCACTTTTCTCTGTATGTGACCCCCCCCCCCCACCTCCCTGAGCTGATGGGCATCCCCTCAATTTCCAGTTATTTGCCACCACCAAAAAAAGCTGCTATAAATATTTTTGTACAAGTAGGTCCTTCTCCCACTTCCCCTTTCTGTCTGTTCCTTTTTCTCCTAGAAGTGGTATTACTGGATCAAAGGGTATGCACAGTTTTATAGCACTTTGGGTGTAGTTCCAAGTTGCTTTCCAGATCAGTTCACAACTCCACCAACAATGCATTAGTGTCCCAGGTTTCCCACATCCCCTCCAACATCCAACATTTTCCTTTTTTGTCATATTAGCCAACCTGATAGATATGAGGTGGTACCTCAGGGCTGTTTTAATTTGCATTTCTCTAAACAATACTGATTTAGACCATTTTTTTCATATGACTATAGGAAGCTTTTAGATCTTCATTTGAAAAATGCCTGTTCATACCCTTCGACCATTTATCAATTGGGGTATTGTTGAAGGTATTCTTCAGTAGTGGATGATCACTAAGGTCCCTTCTAGTTCTTGAAATTCTGTGATTTGTGCGGTCACAGATTTCCATCGAGGAGTGACCTTGGGGGCCATTGATATGAAAACCTTGCCTCTTTGCAGGTTCTCTCTTTCTTCCATGTTCCTACCCCCAGCTTCCCTTTAGGTGTCATCTTCTTCTGTTAGATTTAATATAATTCTTAATTAATCAATAAAATAATTTAATCTACATTTTTTTTAGCAGGCCTAGTTCAATTTATTTGTTTATAAAAAACATCTATGTGGTTGCCACAGCAGCTGCCTAGGTCCTCTGGACAGACACTCGAGTGTGAGTCTTCACAAGATGGTCGGTGAATTCCTGATAGGGAGACTTAGTGAACACAGTCTCCTTCCACAGGTCTGGGGTTAGATAGCTGTATGTTTTGGAGATGGCATCAAAGGTAGTTTTAGCAAAGTTGCCCCGAGTGGCAGTACAGCCTCATGCAGAAGTGTAGCAGTCATCAATTCCAGCCATCATCAGGAGTTTCTTAGGCACAGGAGCTAAGACAATGCCAGTGCCTCTAGCAGCGGGGATCAGGCGCGCCAGAACCGATCCACATCGCCCAGTGACCTTGCAGGGCACCGTGTCAAGCTTGCCAGTCTTGTTCCCCCAGTAGCCACGTCTCACAGGAACAATGGACAGCTTGGCCAGAATGATAGCACCATGAATAGCTGTGGCCACTTCCTTGGAGCACTTGACACCCAGACCAACATGGCCATTGTAGTCACCGATGGCCACAAAAGCCTTGAACCTAGTACGTTGTCCAGCTCTAGTTTGTTTCTGAACAGGCATGATCTTCAGAACCTCATCTTTCAGTGAAGATCCCAGGAAGAAATCTATGATCTCAGACTCCTTGATAGGGAGCAAGAAAAGATAGATCTCTTCCAAAGACTTGATCTTCATGTCCTTGACTAGGCGGCCCAAGTTAGTGACAGGAACCCACTCCTTGTCTTCGGCCTTTCCTCCCCGGGCTCTGCGGCCCCAACCCCGGCCTCGACCTCGGCCCCCACTGCCGAAGCCACCACAGAAGCCAACCTGACCTCCGACTCCCGGGCTCCCGGGGCCTCCCGCACCTCCTGCAGCACCGTTGTAGTCTGCCATTTGGTGTTCACTAGAAGTAGAAGCTTAATCTACATTCTTAATGAGGTTCCTTGAGGCCAGGGAAGGGCTTGCCTTTCACCCTCAAATCTTAGCACTATCCTGGTTCATAGGAAGAATTTAACAGTTTTCCATTCCTTTTCTCTCCTTTTTTCCGCCCTCCTTCTTATCCCTTACTTGTTTCTTAATACAAACCACAACTTCCTTGGCCCCTGTTTACTCATCAAATGGTTGGACTACATGGTTTCTGAAGTTGTTTCTACTCTTCTATTCCATTCTTCCTTCTTTCCCTTCCTATTCCCTCTTTCCATTCTTTTTCCTCTTGCTTTTCTCCCTCCTTTGTACATTATCCTTCTCTCCGTCTCCTTTCCGTCTCTCCCTCTTTCTGTCCTTTCTCTCCCTTTCTCCTTGTTTTCTTTCCTCATGTTCCCTCTTTTATCCTTCCATCATTTTTCTTCCTCTCATTCTCCCTCATTTATCCCCTTTCTCCATTTCTTCCTCTCTTGTTTTCATGTGATCCTGCCCACCAACCTTATCCATCCTTGGTTTTGGCAGGCACTCATCCCCCGATTGAGATCCATGTCTGTATTGTTGATCCTCTTTGTTAACTTTTTTAGAAAATGGTCCTGTCTAGAAGCCTACTGGTGGTCATTCAAGCATCCTCACATTGCATGCTATTAGTATGCTCCTAACCTAAGTGAAATCTGGGCAGACACTCTGAGAATCCAATACCGTGCAAGTGGAAACTCTTCAGGGATTTCTGCAAAGATCAAAGTTGAAATTCTCTTCTGTGAAGTCAATGTGAGCATGAAACTGTTTCATTATGCATGATTCCTGACTGCTCCTCGTTTGGACCAAGGACCCAGGGCTCCATTAGCAATATCCAGTCTTGTGCAAAGCTTTGCAATTTGCAGTCACTGTTTCAGTCAGTGTCCTCCTATTTCTGATAGCCCATTGTCTCTGCACATGCGTGTTAAGTATTTAGCAGTGTATTCCGGCATAAACCCCTCTGACTGTAGCTTGATGAGTTTGAATTTTTAAATTTAATTCATCAAATATAACAAGAGGCAGCATGATGTCATGGCATTCCTATAATAGGGCCTGAGACAGAGTAAGTGATTAATTAGTGTTTTTTCATTCATTCATTCATCCATCCATTCATTGTATCCCAGACAGATCTTTCCAAGGCTGTAAGTTACAGAAGAGATCAAATTAGTGTCAGAAGGAGTTTCCTACAGTAAAAAAAAAAAAAAATCATGTCTAGAGCCTTCCTCTCCCCCAAAATACATAATCCCAACTCACCCAAAAAAACCCTCCTTGCTTCTCAGGAGGACTGTTGCAATTTCCTTCTGATTGATAGCGCTGCCTCCCACCCTCAAATGCACCATGTGGCTATTTCCAACGCCATAACCCATCATTTCATTCCCCTCTGAGGGTGGTTCCTCACTGGCTCCCTATGCCTCTAGGATAAAATATGACTTCCTCTATTTGGTATTTAAAGCCTTTCACAGTCTGGCTTCATCTTATCTTTCCAGACTGATTCAATTTTCCTCTCTCCCTATTCCCAGACATAGACATTCTCCATTCAAGTTGTCCTCCTGGCTGTTGGTCATACACACCACTTCATCTCCTGTCTCCACACTGTTACACAGCTGTTGTCCTATGTTTGTTTTGGGCTGATATTATTTTTTAATTCAGCTTTCTTTTATTTTCTGTTTTGAATTCTCTCCACCTTCTCCTCCCCCACTCGTTGTGAAGGCAAGACAACCAAATCTCGGTATAAACCTGTATGGTCAGGTTAAACATTCCTACATTAGCCCCGTCGTCCTCCTTGTCTCCCCCACCCCCACCCCCCCATCAAAAATAGACTTCAGTTTGCCCTCTGAGCCCATCAGCTCTATATCTGCAGGTTGGGAGCAGATTCCACTATGAGTCCTTCGGATTTGTGCTTGGTCATTGTGTTGAGCAGAATTCCTACGTGTTTGAGTTGTTTACCTTTACAGAGTTGTTGTAGAAATTCTCTTTTCTGATTCTGTTCCCTTCATTTTGCATCTATTCACATCCTGGAGTGTTCTTCCTTCTTGCCTCTGCCTCTTACAATCTCATGGTCCCTTTAAGGCTCAGCTCAGCATCTTTCCTCCAAAATTCCTGTTTATTTGCCTCATGTGTATTTTGTCTTTACTTTTCCGTTGTAGAATGTGGGCTGCTTAAGCTGGGATGGGCCTGTCTCAATTTGCCTTAGTGACCTAGGTGCCTGACACAGTCCCTGGCTCGTGACAGGACCTTAATAAATGTTTATGGAGTGAATGGATCATTTCGATTTCATTTAATGTTTGCCTTCCAAATAACAGCTCCCTGCCATTGGGATGGCTTCCTTTCAGATTCACTCTAATCACAGACCAGTTATTCTCAGCTTACTAAAGTGCTTCCTGCTCTTAGCCACTTTGTTCTTTGAAACCTAATTGAATATAAAAAGGGAAATCTTGTATCTGAACCAGCCATAACCCAGTTACTTGGAGATTTATGGATTGCCTAGACCTCCCTGCTTTCCCTCTCTCTAGCCGCCTCATCCTCTCTTAGACAGTTAGCATGTTTTTTTTTCCTTCCCGGCATCGAAAGAACTATGGGTACATGGATAAGGTAATCTTGCCATAAGTTTTGTTGTGTCTTAATTGAATTTATTTCACTTTAGGGTGTTTTGTTTTCCATGAAATGTCTTTTTAGCAGAGACAGTGCATGCATGAGATGTTCTAAAATTCTTGTAGTAAGGGCAAATTCCTAAACTCAGTGATATTTAGGAGGATAAACAAAAGCCCAGCCGTGAGTCAAGGGTATACCTGAAGTCCAGATGGCTATAACTGTTTCTTATGGGCTTTAGTAGCTTTAAAAAAGAAACTCTATTACTCTCATAAGTGAAAGGCTAATTTCTGGCAGTGGTTTGGATCTATTTCATTTTAGTTGCATTTTCAATAAGTAAATATCTTTGATTTTGAGGGGGTTTTTTGGGCGGGGGTTGGTCAATATTTGATGCAATTCATTATATATTAAGCCTGAAAGTAGCATGTGGATATAGGCCCTTTCCTCTTTGGGGAAGTAATATGATCTTTAGGTTAAAACAATGAACCACGAGTGGTTTCTTGTGGTTCCTAATTCCTGGTTCCACTCCTGACCCTTTGGTGTCACAGCATCTCCTCACTTGACCAGTACAGCTAGAAGGGAATGGTTGACATTGGCCAATCTGCTCAGAGGTCCTAAGATCAGAGAGAGCATGTGATACCCTTTGATTTTTGCCAACACTCTTGGTAATTTCTACTTTCATCCAGCTTGTCCTTTGCAACGAAGAATAGAAAGTCAATAGTTAACTCTTGCCTCCTCCTTACACCCTGCAGAGAAAGGGCGGTGCACCCCCTCCTATGAAACTGCCACCCCCATACAGGGCCCCTGCAGAGAACAGCGACCATGATGATGAGGACGAGACTGAATTTACTGAGGGTGAGTACTTTTCTAATTCTCAGGGAGGACACTGGTATTCCTGTCAAAGCTTAAAATTAATGAAGGAACATGTAGGTTTGTGTCCACTTAATCAAAGGTAACTTTTATCGCCTAGACTCTATTTTCCTTAACATTCTTTTCTTGGGTTACAAGAAGCAAGCATCTATTCGGGAAAATTTCCCACGCTGTCTCTTACATATTCCCCCTCCCCAGATTCTTGATGTGGAATGGCGAATTCCAGAATGACAGTTTAAAACTAAAATATCTTAAAGGTGGGGCATATGTTCTAGCTGGTTCTCCATTCTTTGAATGAATGGAAAGCGTTGTTGGTTTTGATGATTCAAATGAACAGATAAGGTAGCTATGGTTTGTACTTGGCTTGGGATGCATTTTGGTAGTTTGTTTTGAGACAGCCAAAGCAGATGTAAATGACTGATCGTGTTTAATCTAGGCTAAAATAAAATTTGTTTTTATTCCAGATGACTAGATGAGGGGAAGGGAGACATACAGAGGTAGATGGTTGCATCAGCCCTAGAATATGTGCGCAGAAAATAGCCAACATTTCTATACTGCTTTAAGGTTTACAAAGATCTTTTAAAAAACTTCTGATTGGATAGCACAGCCTACCTGAGGATATCTGGAGGAAACATGCTTCCAAGGTAGCAAAGAAAAATCATGAATACTTTGATTATAGAATATAAAGTTGAAAAAAGATATTAGGATCGTCTATACTAATCCCTTCATTATACAGAGGAGGAAAATGTTGTATTGTCCTGTTTAATGATATAGGATTTAAATCTGATGTCTACGCCAGATCTTTCATTTTACAGATGGGTAAACTGAGCCTAAGTGTCAGAGTGACTTTACTAGAGTTGTACATCTGCTTGGTGATAGTGCTGAGACTGGAACCCAGACTTCCTATCTCCCAGGCCAGTGGTCTTCATCTGTGCTATATTGCTTCTGTAATACTTGGGTCTTAGAGGTTAAAGCAGCCTTGATCTCAATACCCCTGTAACCATGTGCCAACGTTTGTTTTGTTTGTTTAGAACGTGACAGTTAATATTTTAGAAGCCATGAAAGTCAATCTTCTTTCATCCTTTGACATGCTCAGATGGCTCAGGTTGAAAAATTGCAGGCTTGTTTTAGTATGATTCCTAACATCTAGGAAGTTTCAAACAAGAAAAAGAAACCCGACAATATAATACAAGAAACATTTATGAATCATCGTCTGTACGCTGACCTCTGTACTAGGCCATATTAGAAAAGACACAAGTCTTCCCCCGAGAAGCTGATAGTCCAGCTGGGGGTGAGAAACCCCCCAAAATGACAGCATCATAGGAAAAGAGGCAGAAGGCACCTTATTTCTCCCAACTCCCTCATTATTCTGATGAGATGATTGACCTCATCTTTATACCCCCAGAGCCTAGGACAGTACCTTCTGTGGTTTAATTAGTTATTTTAGTTTGGCTGGGATCCATGATATTATTAATATAGGCACCTCCACTGAGAAGAAACTCTCTACTTATGCAGGTTGGCACCTCCCCTTTAGCTGAAGGTCTTACAGAGTAACCTAGGACACTGAAAGGTAAATGACTTGCTGAGTATATGTCAGAAGAGGGACTTCTTGGCTTTTCAATCCAATCTACCCTGCCATGTGGCTTCTTAAACAGTAAATGCTCACAAATGTTTGTCAGATTTTATTGGGATTTGCAATGTAATAGAGGCATTAAGTGACAAACTTGGGATTTGAACCCACATCTCCCAACTTTAAGTACACCATTTATCCTTGGCGCAACACTACTTCAACTGAAATAGACAGTGTTCCATGATGAGCACATGAGAGAGGTTCCAACAGAGGGCTACATGATTCAGAGTGAGAACATCATACCCAACTGCAACAGTTCACATAGATTTTTCTGCACTTTTCTGTACTCATCACACACATCATTTCTTACAGTAAGTAATATTTTGTGACATTTATTGACCACATTTTCTTTAGCCATTCCCCCAATCAATGGGTGTGTAATTTGTTTCCAATTTTTAGCTATCACAAAAAATACTGTTCTGACTATTTTGGCGTATATAGGCACTTTTTTCTTATCGATAGCTTCCTTGAGGTATAAGCCCACTAATGGAGACTCTGGTTTGAAAGGTATGAACATTTTAGTCATCTTATTTGCATAATTCCAAATTGCTTTCTGAAATAGTTGTACCCTTTCATAACTTTACCAGGAATATACTAGTGCACCTGCCTTCCCACAACCACTCCAGCATTGACTTTCCATTTTTTGTCATTTTTCTGATTTTCAGCGTGTTAGGGGAAACCTCAGGGTTATTGATTTGCATGTCCCCTATTATTAGTGATTCAGAGTATTTTCATGTGGTTGTGAATAACTTACAGTTCTTCTTTTGAAAGCTGTTTATTTTTTGACCATTTATCGATTGTTGAATGTGTGTGTATATGTATGTAAATATATTTTAACTAGCTTATGTCTTGGATGCTAAACCCTCATCAGAGAAATTTGTTACGAAGATTCTCACTCAACCACTCCTTTTCTTAGGTGCATTGATTTTGTCTGGGCAGAAGCTTTCTAATTTCATGTAAACAAAGTTATTTGCAGATATTATCTTCTGTAATTGCCTTTATCTCTTCTTTGGTTAAGAATCTATCTCCTACTCATGTTCCTTAGCATTTAGCAGTAAAGCAGGGGGTAATGCATCTTCATTAGTATCATTGCCACTGATTTTCATCATGTTCTGATGTGGAGGCGTTTGGCAGTGCCCAGGATAACTTTCTTTTCTGGGTCTTCAGTGACTGAGGTTGCAGCACCTTACAGAGGCACTTACCAGGCAGCATCTTCGTGGGTGACAATGGTGCCTTTGATAGTAGCAACAGTAACTTGGGGTCGGTTTTTGGGGGAAATGTTGCAAATTTTGTTTGAACATGTTGAGTTTGAGCTGTCAATGGGACTTCCAATTTGAGATGGGAAATATGCAGTTGTTGTGCATAAATGGAGTCCAGGGTGGCACTGTCAGGCTGGAGTCAGGAAGACCCAAGTTCAAATCCTTCCTCAGACACTTATTAGGTGAGTGGCCCTGGGCAAGTCATTTAAATCTCTTGGCCTCAGTTTCTTAATCTGTAAAATGGACATAACCCCCAGGATTGTTGTGAGATTATATTTGTAAAGTACTTTTTAAAGTTTAACAAACTTTTTTTTGGTTCTGCTGGTATTCATGTGACAATCATGTACTGAGAGGTAACAATTTAATCCATATGAGCTGATGAGATCACCGAGAAACTATCCAGGGAGAAGTGTGGAGGGTCTTAGAGTGTGGGCTCCCACAGTTAGGGTATTAGGTGGCACAGTGCTTAGAGCTCTGGCCCTAGAGTCAGGAAAACTCATCTTCCTGAGTTCAAATCTGGATTTACTAGCTGTGTGACCCTAGGCAAGTCACTTCACCCTGTTTGCCTCAGTTTCCACATCTGAAAAAATGAGCTCTACTGGAGCAAACCACTCCAGTATCTTTGCCAGGAAATCCCCAAATGGGGTCCTGAAGAGTCAGACATGACTGAAATGACTCAACCACAACATCATGAATGATAGCCCAATGTAAGCGAATACTCAGAGATGGGAATTGTCATTGGTTTGTAAAAGGAAATGGGAAGAGATGTGCCTTATTAAGGTAAGGGTGTTTTGGGGTGAGTAATGAGAGCAGATCTTATAATCAGGATGGAGAGGAGGGAGAACCTGGATAAAGACCGGGGCCCTTTGGTCACTGAGTACGACATTACTTCATTTCTGATCTTTCTTTCACACCCACCCAAGATCACCAAGAATCTCAGAGACAGAAATGATCTCAGAGGTCAGCTTTGCATCTAATCCTCAATAGATATCCTCCCACCCACATGCCTGATAAGTTATCTGTCCTTTGGAGGAAGTCTTCCCAGGATGGGAAGCTCACTGCCTCCCACAGCAACTCATTGCTCTTTTTAGACAACTCCAGTTGTTAGGAACATTTTCCTTCCATTTAGCAGAAAGTTCCCTCCCTGCAAATTCCAGTCTTTGATCCTTCTCCCCTTGGGGACAAGCAGAACAAGTCAAATGCATTTCATTTCTAAGCCTAAGATGGCTCTTTGGTGCTCATCATGGCCCAGTCGAAGGATTTGGGGAGAAATCTCTCCTCTGATGTTTGGAACTGCGTAATCTTGGTCATAACTTCCACCCTCATATTCCTCATCACCAAAAGGAGAGGTGGCCTGTGGCTCTAGTGCTAGGAATCTGTGGTCCCCGAAATGTAATGGCAGGGGGGAGCACAACCAAGGAAAACGAGAAGGAATCTGTGTTGGTTCTTCCCAGGGGAGATTTTCAGATCTTCCATCATCACCTGACCCTTGGTTGTGTTCACATTGGCTTTGTGACCCAAGAACACCCTTGTTAAAGTCTACTGATTTTTAAATCATTAAAAAATTTTTTTTTAAGTAAGACTTCCTGAAAACCCAGTAGTAGCCTTATGGTAATAACTAATCTAGTAGACATACATAAAAATGTAAGATCGTGGAGAGGAAACAAACAGCGCCTATTTATATCCTGACCTGCACGCAGAAGCCTGTCACTTGAGCAAAGCTTGTCAGGAAACTTCCTTACTCACAGTATTATTATTAGTTCAATTCAATTAAACAAACATTTATGGAGCACTTTCTTAATAAATAGGCACTGGGAATTTTTTCCTTTGTGGAACAGGAGTCCAGACTTGTGATTTCTTCCATTTCAGAAAGTCTTCATGTGGAAACTCTCTGCACTGATGTGAGAGAAATCTTAAAAAGCTTCCTGGTGCACTGGGAAGTTTCCTGGCTGGCTTTGATCACAAAGCTCCCTCTTTGAAAGGCAGGGCTTGACCCAAGGTCTTCTTGAGCTGGAGGTCAGCTTTCCCCTGTGCCTCACTGGGCTACAAAGGAACTGGGAATACAAAGAAGCAACATTGTCCTGGAGTAGCTTACCTTCCACTGGAGTGTAACTTGTGAACATTGAAAGGAAAATTTCAAGAGGGAGAAAGGAATAACAAGATTCCTTAATTTGGAAAAGGTTTCTAATAAGAATCAAGTCTCAAAGGACCCTAGTGTTCTATGAGGTGGAGCATTCTCAGCATGAGAGACAGCCTGTAAAAAGGCAGGGAGGTGGGAGATTGAATTATCTGTCTACAAGAGCAGGAAGTCATCCCATTTGGCTGGAACATAGAATGAGGGAAAGAGTAATTTACAACAATTCTGAAACTGTGAGCTCGAGCCTGATTGGGGAGGGTGTTAAACATATGGGTTTTATGTTAAAGGAAAAGGGGAGCCCCTGAAGTTTCCAGAGGGAGGAGTGGGTGACATGATCAGATCTGTGATTTAGGCAGATGAATTAGGCAGTTAGATTGAGGATGAGTTGAGGGGAGAGACTGACAGCCAAGCTAACAATCTGAAGGCTAATGCACAGTCCAAATTAGCCCCAGTGAGGGCTTGACCAAGGAGGAACTCTAGAGATTCAGTCCAAACTTCTGTTGTTCATTTAAAATCATTTTGAAA
The DNA here is from genome assembly GCF_011100635.1 of Trichosurus vulpecula. Lineage (NCBI taxonomy): Eukaryota > Metazoa > Chordata > Mammalia > Diprotodontia > Phalangeridae > Trichosurus > Trichosurus vulpecula. Next base: position 17,486,339 of record NC_050576.1, on the reverse strand, counting down.
ACCTTGGGATATGGTGGAAAGCAGAAGAGCAAAATGTGTTTCCAGTGCTTTGCCCAGTGGGCATTTATTCCAAGAACCAGGAGATTTCAAGTCTCTGACAGTTTGCCATTCTATTCTGTGCTGTGGAAAAAGCCCTGGGCCTTTGATGACCTCGGTCCTTGTCCTGGTTCTTCTTCCTTGTGACTCGGTCATTTTAGTCAATCAATGACCAAGCCTTTTCCTTACAAGTGGGCCCCCTGCTAAGCACGAAACATTTGGCAAAAGGCAAAGAGAGTTCCTGTCGTCGTGGAGCTTCCATTTTACCTAAGGAGGCAGCATGTAGATAAATACGTACGTAAAAGATCCATAATGAGCAGATGGGAGGTAGCCTTAGATGGGAAGTCACCAGCAGCTGGAGCAGGAAACCAGTGGTGGCCACTTAATGAAGGATTTCAGCCATAAGTTGGAAACCAGAGAAGCTAGCAGCTAGGAAAGGTAAGGAGAGAGAGCATTCTAGGTATGACCAACAGCCATAGACTAATAAGGCACAGAATAAGGAGAGTATGTGGCATTTTCAAGAAACTCCTAGTAGAGGGGCAGCCAGGTGCACATTGGATAGAGCACTGGCCCTGGAGTCAGGAGCACCTGAGTTCAAGTCCAGCATCATACACTTACTAACTGTGTGACCCTGGGCAAGTCACTTTACCTCAGTTGCCCCACCTCCAAAAAGAAAAGAAACTGTAGATCAGCCAGAATAGCTGCATTGGAGAGGAAGGGAATGGAGGGGAGTAAAGTGTCAGAAAACTGAAGAAGTACTTTGGAAGGCCTTTGAATGCCAACCAGAGGGTCTTCAATTTGGCCTCAGTTAATCCTGAGTTGCTTTATTCAGCTCTATCTTCATGACTGCAGTGCTGGAATGGAACTCAGGGGTCATCTAGTTGGATCCCCTCCTTCTATATATGAAGAAGCGGAGTCCCCAGATTCCTGCCCAGCTTCCCAGAGTTCACCAGTTTGAAGGCCATGCTTTTATGCCATGGTGCATTCTCCTGTGCTTTCCCCACTCTGCTCCTCCAATTATGTTTCATGTCAATACTAGAAACTCTTGCTAATTTTTTTCACCAAAGACAGAAAAAGAAAATAATAACTTAGCAGCGTTTCCAATACTTTTCTGTCACATTTTACATGTAAAAATATTCACGTCGGAAGAGAACTCCAGTCCTACTCTCTACCATCAAATAGACGTCTGTCTTTGGAGCTTATGGAATCAGACTCTTAACTTATTGCTAATTGAAAGAGAAATTCCCTATTTACACAGAAATGTCAAAGCCATTGCATTGCCCAGTGGACCTGTAGGTGCTGGAGCCTGCTGAGAAGGCCTTTCAGGGTCTTCTCCAAGCCCCTTGGTTTAGAGGCTAGGTGGATGAGTCCCAGAGAGCGTTTTGAGTTTGTCAGCTGTGAGAGGGCCGCCTTCTTTGCTCCTTCACTACCATCTGGTAATTGGGGTTCTCCAGCCTCTACCATTCCTCTTTTCTGTGGCGTCTTGTATGAGAGGCAGTTTGATACAGTGGACTATGAACCAGAAAGTCTTGGGTTCAAATCCAGCTCCTGACCCATCAGTCGAATATTCAGGTCTTGTAATCCATTTTGTGCTTACTGGGGTATATGGGGCGAGCCCTCATTTCTGACAATCTGCTTTCTGGTTTTCCCAGGATTTCTTTCTTTTTTTTTTTTTTTCTGACTTCACTGACATTTATTGGAGGCACTACACAACACAACCATGTGGAAGGTGTGGCATGAATTGGGACCCAACCCCATAACCCTGGGCAGGGATGAGAGTCCAGGAAGAAGCTAGAGAATCACAGCTGTAGCAGGTAGGGGGATATCACACAAAGACAGTGTTGGGGGAGTGGGAACCCAGATATCCTGCTTGGATCTAGCAGCTCCTCACCCAGATCCTCCTGTCTGACCCCCAGGGGCTCTCCATCTCCTCCCTCCCCAAGGTAGAACAATCCAGGGGAGCGATGCTGGGGTACTTGAGCAGAGGGTGGAAAGGATGTTATTCTCTCGTCTCTGCATAGCTGCTTGGCTCATGGCAGTGGCTACAGGTAAACCTTACTATGGGTGGCATGGGCTGGGGATAGGCGTGACCAGGGTTCACAGCCTCAGTAGGCATGATTAGCAATGTAGAGAGATTGCCCAGCTGCCCCTGAATCTTCTCCACCTCCTTCATACTTGCCCTGGGCAGCAAGACCATTCACCTCTGCCTGTTTGATGAACTCCTCAGTGGCAGCGCTCTCATTGTCCCTCTGCCCATGCCAGGCGCTGAGAGCAGAGGCTTGCAGGGCAGGCCCGTAGGAGAAGGTCAATGCCCAAGGCCGGGGAGAGGACAGCGGTTTATGGCATTGAGGTTGATCGAAGCCTCCTCCTCACTTTGACCTCCAGACAGGATTTCCCAGGATTTCTTATTATATAGGGAAAATAATGGGCGTGTTTTTGATGTATGTTAAGCATACACACGTAGGCGGCCCGAGGGGAAGCTAGGTGGCGCCATAGTACACAGAGGCTTAAGCTTGGAGTCAGACTCCTCTCCCTGAGTTCAAATCTGGGCTCGGACACTTAGTAGCTGTGTGACCCTCGGCAAGTCAGTTAACCCTGTTTGCCTCAGGTTCCTCATGTGTAAGATGAGCTGGTGAAGGAAGTGTAGAATCCAGTATCTTTACCATGAAAACCCCAAATTGGGTCACAGAGTCAGGCACAACTGAAAAACAACTATACAACAATATATATTTATATTATTGCCTTATTTTTACAGGCTCGGAAACTGAGTCTTGGAGACATAAAGTGGCTTATCTGATTTGTGATTGACCGATCTGGTCTAGGGTCACACAGCCAGTCAGTGTTGGAGAGGCCTGCTGTCATCCCTTTTTAGGTAGCCACCACGAATGGGATGTGAACATTTGTTCTCATATGATTTAGAGCTGGGAGGTTCCCCGCTCCTTCCCCCCCAGGATATCTAGCCCACCCCTCCTTTTACAGATGAGAAAACTGAGGTTTAGAGAGATTAAGTGACTTGCCCTTATTCACACAGTAGTGAGTGTTGGAGGCAAGATCTGAAGTGAGATCTCCCAGACCCCCAAAGCCCCAGGTGAAGCCTGACCCCAGATGTTGTGGCTTCATCCTGGCCTCCTTTGAGGTGGGGAGTTCATCCTTTCTGTGCCAATAGATGGCACTGCAATCAACAACAATTATCATGATCTAGGCTTCTACAGCTTGAAAAGGATGCCCACCCCACAGCAGGGATTTGTGATAAAATGAAGTGAGACCAAAGAAAATAATGATCCCAGGAAACAGTGGACCAAGTGTCCATATATGTGTACGTGTGTGCACACACACACATGCACGCACGCATACACAGGTACACACACACGTATACACGTGCATACACAGAGGTACATACATGCATACAGAGGTACGCACATGCATACACAGGTACACACATGTATACACGTGCATACACAGAGGTATGTACATGCATACAGAGGTACACACACGTACACACATGCATACGCAGAGGTACGCACATGCATACACAGGTACACGCATACGGGCACACAGGTGCACACATGCATACACAGGTATGCACGCAGAGGTGCATGCACACACAGGTACACACATGCATACACAGGTGCACACAGGTACACACATGCATACACAGGTACACGCATACGGGCACACATGCATACACAGGTACACACACAGGTACACACATGCATACACAGGTACACACACAGGTGCATGCACACACAGGTACACACATGCATACATAGGTGCACACAGGTGCACACATGCATACACAGGTATGCACACAGAGGTGCATGCACACACAGGTACACACATGCATACATAGGTACACACATGCATACATAGGTACACACATGCATACACAGGTACATGCATATGGGCACACAGGTGCACACATGCATGCACAGGTATGCACACAGAGGTGCATGCACACACAGGTACGCACATGCATACACAGGTACACACACACAGGTGCACACATATACCACAGACATTTTTTTTTCCTGAGTGGGTGATGAAGATTTAGGCATTATTCCACATTTTATGCACTTCTTCCTTGTTCGTCCTTCCCTGTCCTGTTCAGTGGTTTTTAATGGGCTATTTAATCTGGAGAATTCTTAATTCATGTCTGTCAAACAGGCACAACCTCCTAAGGAGATATGCTTTTCCATAGTTGCCCTAGAATCCTGGGTATAAGTTGAAGTCCCAAGTTGGTTATTGTGTGAAAAGTATGAATGCTTATATCATCTTAAAGAGTTGTTTGGGAAATTGTAATTGTGATCAGGTGTTTCTGATTTTTGCTATATGGCTCAATGCAAACAATCAGCTGAACAGATGGCTCTGTGTGTGTGTGTGTGTGTGAGTGTGTGTGACACTTTGCTAAGAAAGGTTGGCAAATATTACGCTCCTTGATTGAATGCTAATTCTAGAATAATCGTGGTTAGTTGTATGATTACAGACTGCTCAAATAATGAAACACATGTGTCAGGCACCATTTGAAATGAAGACATAAGAAACTCTAACTCATCTTTGATGATGTCTCTGAAGTCTCAACATTTTCTTAATTGATTTTAAGCGTCATTTGTAGGCTTGAAGGCTGCATGGGACCATGGCTAGGGGCTGGTAGTGTCACTGTTCCGAATGAGTCTAGGGGCTAGTGCATGCTCAATGGAGCCAAGCTGCCTCTTTGTTATAAAAAAATTATTCAGGAGCATCTCTGAGCATTAAAGAAACAGTAAGTTGCTGATTGTTTCAGGCACTCGGGACACAATGCACCATCGACTTGGCTGCTGCTTTTTAATTTGCTCAGGCAAAGATGCAATTAACATGATTAACTCTTTCTCCCCAAGAAAAGGGGGGTCATTAAAATGATATTAATCGATGCTCAGCCCAAGCTGGATGAATGGCTGTTTACGTGGGTCCAGGCTCTGAAGCATTCTCAGGCTTGCAGGGTAAACGAGAGCCTCAGACAGCAGCGGTCGGAGCATCAGTGGGTCAGATGTGGGAAGCCAGAGATTTGCTTTGCTCTGCGTACTCTTTGAGGCAAGCTTTCGTCTGCCGACAGATGTGACTGGTCGCTTGGAGGGACTGAGGGGAGCTCAAAATCAGTGTAATTGATTGCATCTCATAACAGAGAGAGACGGACAGTTTGCCCCTAAGGAGAATTTAAAAAAAAAAAAAAACTGGGGAAAATAGGCCCAAGGTCGTCAGAAGAGAACCGAGCACAGGAGCTGTAGGGAGAATCTCAAGCTGCTCCCAGCACTGAATGTTTGTGAGGAATGCAGAGTCCCTGAAGTGCACCCTCAAGCTACAGCGATGGTACAAGGGGGTTTCCCAGGTAAGCTTTCCCTGTAGGTCTGAGTGCATATGTGTGTGTGTGTGTGTGTGTGTGTGTGTGTGTGTGTTTCATGAGGTTTTTTCTTGATATAATCTGATGGCGTTTCAGGAGGATTGGGGGCACTCAGTGCCCAGGTTTGAATCAGAGTCAGCCAAGCCATTTCTTTCAGGGTAGCAAGGCTGGGTGCACATGCGTTGATAGGAAGCGTTTGCATTCAGGCACGGACCTTTGAGATCTCTTGTGGACATTGTCACTGAGATCAGTGTTGTAATGGGCAGGAATGCCAGCAGCAGATCCTATCTGCCTGCTACTCTGCTGTCAGAATCCCGAATGTTTGCTTCTTGGGGCATCTCATCTTTGTGGAATTGCAACTGAGAAGTCGACCCACTTAGTGTCTATTACTGTTATTCCAATTGCTGTCTGTGGCTCTTAGGTTTTCTCATCCGCATCAGAATTTTCTAATTGACTTAGCAAAAATTGACCATTCAGCATTTCCTTCTCCCTGAGAACAGTGTGATTAAGAAACCCCTTTTGACGTCTCCAATTTCTCTTTCAATCATCAGATGAACTACCAGGTATTTTTCCAGTGTTATTGAACCTGTGGTCACCCTCTTTTTGATTTTTAAAGCCCCCTCCCATGTCCAAGCTGATGACTTCCTCAAGACTTCCTCAGCGAAAGCTACTTTGGATTCCCCGGTAGTCTAGAACTGTAATTCACGGCACTCGTCTCCTGGTCTTTAAAAGATACTCATGCTTAACTTCCTGTAAGGATTTCAGGGTTGTTTCCTAAGAGTATGGAGCCATCGGCATTGGATTGCTTCACAGATCCAAGACCTGAGCGCTCTCCTTCACAGGGGCTTGCTTTGTTCACAGTGTGGTGCTTCATAATTAAAAAGATGGCTGGAGGGACATGGGTAAAAGCATCTTGATGAGTTGCTTGGGTTATTGCCCCAGGGAGTCAATGGTCATGTCCCAGATTCTAGGCAGTAATCAGCTGGTGGGCCCTCTTTAGTTCCGATAGGAGGCAAAGCAGATGAGTCAACATTGGACCAGCAGTAAAATACACGCATTCTTGAGACGAACTGGAGAGCTGGACTCTGAGGCCAGATGCCAAAGGCTACTCTCTACACTTACAGGAAAAGCTGTTAATGTGGCTAGGTAGTTTCCTCCTCCTCCTCTTCCAGGAATTCCCTGTACTAATTAAACCCTAAGTTGTCCTATGACTATGTCTGTTTTAGAGTTGGACAGGTCCTCAAAGGTCCAGTGAGTCCAACACCCTCCTTTAAGAACCAGGATTTGAACACATATCCTCTGACTGCAAACCCAGTACTCAGTTGTTTTCTACCACAGCACCCTGCATCTGGCACAGGTTTTTCCATCCTGATAGCTGGTGAGCCTGGACCTCTCATGCTTGTGTGTTTTGGGGCACGTGTGGATTCTTCTAAGGCATGACTTGGTCTTCTCTCTGTTGACAAGAAATCTTCAGAAATGACAACATTTTGGGAGCCCAGCCCATTTTCCTTCCTGTTTTCTTTCTGCCCCCTCTCTAGACCAGAAAGCCCATTGGGTTCCCTTCTCATTCTAGTACCTTGGTTTTTTATCCCCATTGATCATGCAGCCTGCAGATGCTTCTCCTCATGTGATTCCAACCAGGCCATGCCCTAGTTCTCTATTGTCCTGCCTTTCCCAGTCATTGAGGCTGCATTTTCTTGGCCCCTATAAACCACCCTCTTGTGGGTCCTTTAGACACCGCACCACCCGACTAAAAGTGGTGGAATAAGTATTTCCTCTGGACACATCAAGTGTAATGGGAGGTATATTATTTCGAAAAATGTAATTAGTCCTAGAGAGGTGCTCTTTAAAAAAAGGTTTAAAAGTAGAAACATGGCAAGGGACTCCAGACAGTGTGTATGCCTAATCATAGATTGATTTTTGGCCCAGACATGAAGGGTCATCTTTAGATGACTTTCCCAGAAACAGGAGATTAATTGGCTCTTGTCTTCCTCCCTGTGGTGAAATATCTAATACTGTCAGCATTCATATGGGAGTTTCCTGTTTAGCCTGGGATTTGCTTCCCTGATTTATTGTTTTTCAAACCCTTTGTCAAAATGCCCTTCCAACGATGCTTGGGGCTTCATTCTTCAGTTTATAATTTTATGACCCAACCTGAGGATTTTTCCATCTCCTCAGTATGTATATTGGGCCAGAGATGGCCTGAAAGAGTATCCATGTGTGTCTGTTTCTGGATGCAGAGCAAAGTTTGTGGAGGCTCAGGGCTGTAGTATAATGTAATGTAAGGCCATTGCTATAATTGATTTTGTGGTTGGGTGCCAGTATGCAATTTAAAATGTTTCCTTTCCACCCTGTGTTTCCTTAATTGTCTTCCTCTGCCTGAAGAAATCTCTCATTTGTGTAGGGCGATGGGCTTCCTAGCCATCACTGCAGCTGACCACACATGGTGGGTAGATTGGGGTGGTGTGGACCTGGGATCAAATGAGTGACGGACCAGAAACCAGGTGGCTCTGACTGGAACAGGATGGTTTTTCCGATTCAAAGATAATAATTTGGATTTAGTTTTCAGATCCCCAGACTTGCATAGCGAGCTCATGCTTTATCTGACCCCTCGTCGTTTCTTCAGGAACCTCCCTCCTCCCCTCTTCTAGTTCCCCTTTATGTATTGTCTTCCCCATTGGAATGTAAGGTCTTTGAGGGCAGGCACTTTTGTCTCTTTCAATATTTGTGTCTGTAGCCCTTAGCCTTATGACTGGCACAAGCTTTCCATTCATTCCTTCTTCTTCAATGTGGATTTCAAAGCCTTGTTGTCAAGCCATCCTGAGATACATAGATGTGTGCGTTGCTATAACTGCATATTGTCGTACGCTTTTAAAGAAAGAATATTTCTACGGTTAACTGCTTTTTACTGAGAGGAGATTCATTTTCGAGTTTGATATTTTCACAAAATACAGAAGACACATGTATTCTAAATAATTTTTGAGTGGCTATCTGGTGGGTAGGTATTTCTCAAAATGAAGTTGGAGAAGGAGGGAGGCCCTGAGAGTCTGTTAGAATTTAGGAAAGCCTAGCAGATGTCACAGCATTTCTAGAGTGGGTGAAATTAAAGAAATGAGTCAGAGATTGGTGCTAGCCCTTAAACAGAAAGTAGCACACACCAGCCATATTAATGTATGGTAGTAAAAGACGCAAAGGTAATGTTACTATGCCAATCTCTTTTTAAAATCCTCCATTTATTACCCCCACGGGATACATCCTGGTCGCTTAAAGTAAATAAGTAATTGAACTGTATCTTTTCAAGCTATACACCTAAGTAAGGTAGGCTCACTTCCATTTGTAAATGTGAAACTAGTGTTCAGGAGGTGACAAGACTTGCCCATTCAGTTTGGGTCAGCCAGCATTTGTCTAAACACTGTGCTGGGTGCCACGCAAGAGTCTAAGGCGTAACTAAACACTCTTCTTGCGCTCATGGAACCTAAGCTGTAGTAGGTCACATAATTACAATATAATGTCAATTCATCCGTGAGCAGTTTCCGATTTTTTAAGGATGTTTTATGAATAAGGAAGCCATTTGGTCTCCATTAATAGAGATCACGTTCTTAAGTTTGGAGGGCTGTTGGACTTTGAGAAGGAATACCCAGGTTCAAATCCTTCCTCAGATACATAGCAGCTGTGGAGAGGTTCTTTCTTTTCTTTCCTTGTATCCGTAACGTTGTATATGGGGTGAGAGACTTAACTGGTGCTTGCTTATTTACTTTCTCGATAGATTCTATGATCCTGGAAGCATTCACAACCTCTGTCTGCTTCATTTTCTTCATCTCTGTAATGGGGATTATAATAGCTCCTACCTCTCGGGACTTTTATGAGGATTTTGAGGCATATAAAAACCTTTGCTAACTTTAAAATGCTCTGTAAAAAGATATTATTACCTTCTATTACTATCCTAATTATCTTCCAGTTAAAATTTGCAAAAAGGAATCCAGATCCCCATTAAAAATAGCCTCCTATGATACAGCGATAATGTGACCATCCCAGACGGGAGAAGAAAGTTCAAATGGCCCTTGAGGAAGCGGGTTGTACAGGAAACATAGGAGGATTTAGAGGCTTAAAACTTGGATCTGATGCCTAGATTTCCCCTTTCATGCCTGCATGAACTTAGGCAAGTCATTTGACCTTTATAGGCTTTGGTTTCCCTATGGTGTATCCTCTAGAGCTCTGGAATTGGTGACAAGCCCTGGGTTCAAATCCTTCCTCGGACACTAGACATGTGACTCTGAGGATCAAATGAGGTAACCTGCTTAAGGTGCTTTGCAAAATCTATTACCCTGTGATCCTCTCTTCAAGGATTTTAAAGGTTAAAGTTTTACTGAGGTCATATGATTATAGTGGGAAGTGGTTAAATGTGATGATAGCTAGCATTTGTAGGGTATATTAAACTTTGCAAAGGGCTTTACCAATATTATTTCATTCCTGGGCAGTAGATGGTGTTATTAGCCTCATTTTACGGGTTAAGAAACAGAAGATAATTGACTTGTTTGGGGTCATTCTTCTAGTAACCGTCTGAGGTAAGATTTGAGCTTCGATTTTCCTGACCCCAGGCTTAGAGCTCTTTCCAGTGGGTCAGATGCCTGGAAAGGCCTCCAGTCTGAAGATGGGGGTTCACATCTTCCCTCTGCATTCTTGCAAATTACTTCCCCTCTCTTGACCTCAGAATCTTCACTCTCAAATGAGAAGGCTGGATAACATTGTCTTTCATTCCCTCTCTCACTCTGACATCCGCCATCATCGATTTGCCTTTGCCCTGGGCATTGTCTGGGCCTGACGTGCTCTCTGACTAGCTCACTTCTCAGGTGCTGGCCAGCTCCAAGTCCCTGGTCCTTGGACTTCTGCTTCTTAGAATCACTTCTTTTCTTCAATATTTAGCTCTAGCACCTTCTTCTGCATTGAGCCTTTTCCTGACCCGCCCCAGCCGCTAGTCTTCTCCCCTCCATATTTGGGTTTTTTTTTGTATATATTTTGCATATTCTTCACCATAACAATGTCCGCTCTCAGACATTGGTATCCACAAAACCTCCCATGCTTGATAAATTCTTTATCAATTCTTGGTTCCTGATGGATTTGACAGATGAAGAAACTAAGGTTCACTGAAGTCAAAGAAATCATCTGGTGTTTCTGGGTGTCATATGCGTCATAGCAATGGGACTTGGGTGCCTGTGTCAGATTCCAAATCCAGGCTTTTTCCCCTAAACGTAGCTGCCTCCTCTGTGGCAGACAAGTTCCAGTGAGGGAGGTGAGAGCTGGTTAGACATTTGTGCTCTAAACGTGAGGATGGAAAGTAGAGATTTGATCTTCCAGACAGTAAGGACCCAGGAAAATGACTTGATGAATGGATGCAGCTCCCGAATTTGCCTTCTTTCCTGAACTCATTGAGGCCCTCAGCTGTGAGCTCCCTAGGACCTGGTGGTTTCTAAAATCCTTGAGGCTCTGACTCCTCAGGCTCTAGAAAACCCCCACTCTCCTGTTTCTCACAAATCTTTTGGGGTCTGCTTCTTCCCTCAAGTTTCCCAGGATGTTGTGACCCTTCTTCCTTGACATGGATGCTCACCCTTGTGTGCAGGACCAAATAGCCTCTGGGGTCCTTGCCAAGTCTTAAATTTTGCTTCCCTCTAGTATTTTGTAAATTAGGATTTTTTTTCTTCTCAAACTTGTTTTTTGTAGCTCCTTTTGGGAAGGGATTTCCTTTAAAAGAAAAAAAAAATTCCAGAGGCAAGATTTTTATGTAGGTCAGGTGGGATTCAAACCCGGGTCTGAGCACACTCTCTCTAGTCGGTCAAGTCCCCAGACTTGCCCACCTCCAAGATCTTCATCCATGAATCTCTGGGTATCAGTCGTTCTTCTTCTCCCAGGTCCTTCCCCTCTCTGTACAGCCCTACTCAGGTTGTATTTGCCATAAAACAAAAAACCTTCTCTAGGCCTGTTTGCCACTCACCCCTCTGAGCTTCCTCTGCCAACTCTTCTGTACTTCACCAGGCAGTTCCAAGTGATCATAGGCAGCCCTCTCTGTCTTCCTTTCCTTGGCACCTAACCCCCAATCTTCTCTTGTCTGGTGTCTTATACTATCATTCCACTGAAACTGCTCTTTCTGAGTTTCTCATGGCCTCAAGAATGACTGTGGCCCTGACCTTCCTGAAACACTTGTCCCCTTGATGATCCCACCTTCTGACCACTGCCTCCCCCCTCACCGCCAGCCCTTACTCTGGCCCTTCTCCCTCCCATCTCACGGGTAATCATAGAGGCACAGTTAGAAAGGGCTGTCATGTTTGCTAATTTCTGGTTTGCAAAGTGTCCCCTGGGGCCGTGACCTCCGTTTTCTCTCTCTCATATAGCCAGGGTCTAGTGTAATCTCTCTTGGCCCTAGATAGATCCCCTTCTCCTGCCTGGGACTCCATCAGCTGCCTGGTCCTTGAACTTCTATCTTGCATACAGCCTTGTTCCTCAGCTGTTATGGTCCTCAAGCCGTGGCAGCTGCAAGTCCACAGTGGTCTGTGAGGAGCTGCTTCAAGGATGCCAACTTCATGCCAATTAAACGGTAGCTCAGCATCTGGTAGCTTCCTTTTGGAATTAATTATTCTTGCTAAGTAGGTACAAATCCTAGTCATATTTTGACTACTCCAGGAGTGTTGTCCTCCTCAATTTCTCTGCCCCTGTCAACGCCTTGGTCTTCCCTCTTTAATTCCATCTCTCCTCATGGGTGCCTTCTACCTCTATTTTGTCTCCTACGTATCATAAGCCCTGAGGGTGAATACAATGGTTTCTTCCATTCCACCCTTCACCCCCTACCTCATCCTTTTTTCCTTAGGGCATATGATCATAGTGCACTGGCAGTTTGTATGCTTGACAGATGCTCATTGAATGGAAATGAATTAAACCAAGAGGTTACTGTTCTTTCAGTAAGAAAGGCAGGAAGCAAGGAGTGAACCTCAGGAATCCTTGTTTCATTGGCATCAGCTGGGTTGTTTCAGGGCATCACCTGGGTTGTTTCAGTGCTGTTACCTGGGTTGTTTCAGTGGCATCACCTGGGTTGTTTCAGGGCATCACCTGGGTTGTTTCAGGGCATCACCTGGGTTGTTTCAGTGCTATTACCTGGGTTGTTTCAGGGCATCACCTGGGTTGTTTCAGGGCATCACCTGGGTTGTTTCAGGGCATCACCTGGGTTGTTTCAGTGCTGTTACCTGGGTTGTTTCAGTGGCATCACCTGGGTTGTTTCAGGGCATCACCTGGGTTGTTTCAGGGCATCACCTGGGTTGTTTCAGTGCTGTTACCTGGGTTGTTTCAGTGGCATCACCTGGGTTGTTTCAGGGCATCACCTGGGTTGTTTCAGGGCATCACCTGGGTTGTTTCAGTGCTATTACCTGGGTTGTTTCAGGGCATCACCTGGGTTGTTTCAGGGCATCACCTGGGTTGTTTCAGGGCATCACCTGGGTTGTTTCAGTGGCATCACCTGGGTTGTTTCAGTGCTATTACCTGGGTTGTTTCAGGGCATCACCTGGGTTGTTTCAGTGCTATTACCTGGGTTGTTTCATTGGCATCACCTGGGTTGTTTCAGTGGCATCACCTGGGTTGTTTCAGGGCATCACCTGGGTTGTTTCAGGGCATCACCTGGGTTGTTTCAGGGCATCACCTGGGTTGTTTCAGGGCATCACCTGGGTTGTTTCAGTGCTATTACCTGGGTTGTTTCATTGGCATCACCTGGGTTGTTTCATTGGCATCACCTGGGTTGTTTCAGGGCATCACCTGGGTTGTTTCAGTGCTATTACCTGGGTTGTTTCATTGGCATCACCTGGGTTGTTTCAGTGGCATCACCTGGGTTGTTTCAGTGCTATTACCTGGGTTGTTTCAGGGCATCACCTGGGTTGTTTCAGGGCATCACCTGGGTTGTTTCAGTGCTATTACCTGGGTTGTTTCATTGGCATCACCTGGGTTGTTTCATTGGCATCACCTGGGTTGTTTCAGGGCATCACCTGGGTTGTTTCAGGGCATCACCTGGGTTGTTTCAGGGCATCACCTGGGTTGTTTCATTGGCATCACCTGGGTTGTTTCATTGGCATCACCTGGGTTGTTTCAGGGCATTACCTGGGTTGTTTCAGTGGCATCACCTGGGTTGTTTCATTGGCATCACCTGGGTTGTTTCTGTGGCATCACCTGGGTTGTTTCAGGGCATCACCTGGGTTGTTTCAGTGCTATTACCTGGGTTGTTTCATTGGCATCACCTGGGTTGTTTCAGTGCTATTACCTGGGTTGTTTCATTGGCATCACCTGGGTTGTTTCAGTGGCATCACCTGGGTTGTTTCATTGGCATCACCTGGGTTGTTTCAGTGCTATTACCTGGGTTGTTTCATTGGCATCACCTGGGTTGTTTCAGGGCATCACCTGGGTTGTTTCATTGGCACCACCTGGGTTGTTTCAGTGGCATCACCTGGGTTGTTTCAGGGCATCACCTGGGTTGTTTCAGTGGCATCACCTGGGTTGTTTCAGGGCATCACCTGGGTTGTTTCAGGGCATCACCTGGGTTGTTTCAGGGCATCACCTGGGTTGTTTCAGGGCATCACCTGGGTTGTTTCAGGGCATCACCTGGGTTGTTTCAGGGCATCACCTGGGTTGTTTCAGGGCATCACCTGGGTTGTTTCAGGGCATCACCTGGGTTGTTTCAGTGGCATCACCTGGGTTGTTTCAGGGCATCACCTGGGTTGTTTCAGGGCATCACCTGGGTTGTTTCAGTGGCATCACCTGGGTTGTTTCAGTGCTATTACCTGGGTTGTTTCATTGGCATCACCTGGGTTGTTTCAGTGGCATCACCTGGGTTGTTTCAGGGCATCACCTGGGTTGTTTCAGGGCATCACCTGGGTTGTTTCAGGGCATCACCTGGGTTGTTTCAGGGCATCACCTGGGTTGTTTCAGTGCTATTACCTGGGTTGTTTCATTGGCATCACCTGGGTTGTTTCATTGGCATCACCTGGGTTGTTTCAGGGCATCACCTGGGTTGTTTCAGGGCATCACCTGGGTTGTTTCAGGGCATCACCTGGGTTGTTTCATTGGCATCACCTGGGTTGTTTCAGTGGCATCACCTGGGTTGTTTCAGGGCATCACCTGGGTGTTTCATTGGCATCACCTGGGTTGTTTCAGTGGCATCACCTGGGTTGTTTCAGTGGCATCACCTGGGTTGTTTCAGGGCATCACCTGGGTTGTTTCAGTGGCATCACCTGGGTTTCAGTGGCATCACCTGGGTTGTTTCAGGGCATCACCTGGGTCGTTTCAGTGGCATCACCTGGGTTGTTTCTGTGGCATCACCTGGGTTGTTTCAGTGGCATCACCTGGGTTGTTTCAGGGCATCACCTGGGTTGTTTCAGGGCATCACCTGGGTTGTTTCAGGGCATCACCTGGGTTGTTTCAGTGCTATTACCTGGGTTGTTTCAGGGCATCACCTGGGTTGTTTCAGGGCATCACCTGGGTTGTTTCATTGGCATCACCTGCGTTATTTCAGGGCATCACCTGGGTTGTTTCAGGGCATCACCTGGGTTGTTTCAGGGCATCACCTGGGTTGTTTCAGGGCATCACCTGGGTTGTTTCAGTGGCATCACCTGGGTTGTTTCAGGGCATCACCTGGGTTGTTTCATTGGCACCACCTGGGTTGTTTCAGTGGCATCACCTGGGTTGTTTCAGGGCATCACCTGGGTTGTTTCAGTGGCATCACCTGGGTTGTTTCAGGGCATCACCTGGGTTGTTTCAGGGCATCACCTGGGTTGTTTCAGGGCATCACCTGGGTTGTTTCAGGGCATCACCTGGGTTGTTTCAGGGCATCACCTGGGTTGTTTCGTTGGCATCACCTGGGTTGTTTCAGGGCATCACCTGGGTTGTTTCAGGGCATCACCTGGGTTGTTTCAGTGGCATCACCTGGGTTGTTTCATTGGCATCACCTGGGTTGTTTCAGGGCATCACCTGGGTTGTTTCAGTGGCACCACCTGGGTTGTTTCAGTGGCATCACCTGGGTTGTTTCGTTGGCATCACCTGGGTTGTTTCAGGGCATCACCTGGGTTGTTTCAGGGCATCACCTGGGTTGTTTCATTGGCATCACCTGGGTTGTTTCAGTGGCATCACCTGGGTTGTTTCAGGGCATCACCTGGGTTGTTTCATTGGCATCACCTGGGTTGTTTCAGTGGCATCACCTGGGTTGTTTCAGTGGCATCACCTGGGTTGTTTCAGGGCATCACCTGGGTTGTTTCAGTGGCATCACCTGGGTTCAGTGGCATCACCTGGGTTGTTTCAGGGCATCACCTGGGTCGTTTCAGTGGCATCACCTGGGTTGTTTCTGTGGCATCACCTGGGTTGTTTCAGTGGCATCACCTGGGTTGTTTCAGGGCATCACCTGGGTTGTTTCAGGGCATCACCTGGGTTGTTTCAGGGCATCACCTGGGTTGTTTCAGTGCTATTACCTGGGTTGTTTCAGGGCATCACCTGGGTTGTTTCAGGGCATCACCTGGGTTGTTTCATTGGCATCACCTGCGTTATTTCAGGGCATCACCTGGGTTGTTTCAGGGCATCACCTGGGTTGTTTCAGGGCATCACCTGGGTTGTTTCAGGGCATCACCTGGGTTGTTTCAGTGGCATCACCTGGGTTGTTTCAGGGCATCACCTGGTTGTTTCATTGGCACCACCTGGGTTGTTTCAGTGGCATCACCTGGGTTGTTTCAGGGCATCACCTGGGTTGTTTCAGTGGCATCACCTGGGTTGTTTCAGGGCATCACCTGGGTTGTTTCAGGGCATCACCTGGGTTGTTTCAGGGCATCACCTGGGTTGTTTCAGGGCATCACCTGGGTTGTTTCAGGGCATCACCTGGGTTGTTTCAGGGCATCACCTGGGTTGTTTCAGGGCATCACCTGGGTTGTTTCAGTGGCATCACCTGGGTTGTTTCAGGGCATCACCTGGGTTGTTTCAGGGCATCACCTGGGTTGTTTCAGTGGCATCACCTGGGTTGTTTCAGTGCTATTACCTGGGTTGTTTCATTGGCATCACCTGGGTTGTTTCAGTGGCATCACCTGGGTTGTTTCAGGGCATCACCTGGGTTGTTTCAGGGCATCACCTGGGTTGTTTCAGGGCATCACCTGGGTTGTTTCAGGGCATCACCTGGGTTGTTTCAGTGCTATTACCTGGGTTGTTTCATTGGCATCACCTGGGTTGTTTCATTGGCATCACCTGGGTTGTTTCAGGGCATCACCTGGGTTGTTTCAGGGCATCACCTGGGTTGTTTCAGGGCATCACCTGGGTTGTTTCATTGGCATCACCTGGGTTGTTTCAGTGGCATCACCTGGGTTGTTTCAGGGCATCACCTGGGTTGTTTCATTGGCATCACCTGGGTTGTTTCAGTGGCATCACCTGGGTTGTTTCAGTGGCATCACCTGGGTTGTTTCAGGGCATCACCTGGGTTGTTTCAGTGGCATCACCTGGGTTCAGTGGCATCACCTGGGTTGTTTCAGGGCATCACCTGGGTCGTTTCAGTGGCATCACCTGGGTTGTTTCTGTGGCATCACCTGGGTTGTTTCAGTGGCATCACCTGGGTTGTTTCAGGGCATCACCTGGGTTGTTTCAGGGCATCACCTGGGTTGTTTCAGGGCATCACCTGGGTTGTTTCAGTGCTATTACCTGGGTTGTTTCAGGGCATCACCTGGGTTGTTTCAGGGCATCACCTGGGTTGTTTCATTGGCATCACCTGCGTTATTTCAGGGCATCACCTGGGTTGTTTCAGGGCATCACCTGGGTTGTTTCAGGGCATCACCTGGGTTGTTTCAGGGCATCACCTGGGTTGTTTCAGTGGCATCACCTGGGTTGTTTCAGGGCATCACCTGGGTTGTTTCATTGGCACCACCTGGGTTGTTTCAGTGGCATCACCTGGGTTGTTTCAGGGCATCACCTGGGTTGTTTCAGTGGCATCACCTGGGTTGTTTCAGGGCATCACCTGGGTTGTTTCAGGGCATCACCTGGGTTGTTTCAGGGCATCACCTGGGTTGTTTCAGGGCATCACCTGGGTTGTTTCAGGGCATCACCTGGGTTGTTTCGTTGGCATCACCTGGGTTGTTTCAGGGCATCACCTGGGTTGTTTCGGGCATCACCTGGGTTGTTTCAGTGGCATCACCTGGGTTGTTTCATTGGCATCACCTGGGTTGTTTCAGGGCATCACCTGGGTTGTTTCAGTGGCACCACCTGGGTTGTTTCAGTGGCATCACCTGGGTTGTTTCGTTGGCATCACCTGGGTTGTTTCAGTGCTATTACCTGGGTTGTTTCAGGGTATCACCTGGGTTGTTTCAGTGGCATCACCTGGGTTGTTTCAGTGGCATCACCTGGGTTGTTTCATTGGCATCACCTGGGTTGTTTCAGGGCATCACCTGGGTTATTTCAGGGCATCACCTGGGTTGTTTCAGTGCTATTACCTGGGTTGTTTCATTGGCATCACCTGGGTTGTTTCAGGGCATCACCTGGGTTGTTTCAGTGGCATCACCTGGGTTGTTTCATTGGCATCACCTGGGTTGTTTCAGGGCATCACCTGGGTTGTTTCAGTGGCACCACCTGGGTTGTTTCAGTGGCATCACCTGGGTTGTTTCGTTGGCATCACCTGGGTTGTTTCAGTGCTATTACCTGGGTTGTTTCAGGGTATCACCTGGGTTGTTTCAGTGGCATCACCTGGGTTGTTTCAGTGGCATCACCTGGGTTGTTTCATTGGCATCACCTGGGTTGTTTCAGGGCATCACCTGGGTTATTTCAGGGCATCACCTGGGTTGTTTCAGTGCTATTACCTGGGTTGTTTCATTGGCATCACCTGGGTTGTTTCAGGGCATCACCTGGGTTGTTTCAGTGGCATCACCTGGGTTGTTTCAGTGGCATCACCTGGGTTCAGTGGCATCACCTGGGTTGTTCAGGGCATCACCTGGGTTGTTTCATGGCATCACCTGGGTTGTTTCATTGGCATCACCTGGGTTGTTTCTGTGGCATCACCTGGGTTATTTCAGGGCATCACCTGGGTTGTTTCAGGGCATCACCTGGGTTGTTTCAGGGCATCACCTGGGTTGTTTCAGTGGCATCACCTGGGTTGTTTCAGTGGCATCACCTGGGTTGTTTCAGGGCATCACCTGGGTTGTTCATTGGCATCACCTGGGTTGTTTCAGTGGCATCACCTGGGTTGTTTCAGTGGCATCACCTGGGTTGTTTCATTGGCATCACCTGGGTTGTTTCAGTGCTATTACCTGGGTTGTTTCATTGGCATCACCTGGGTTGTTTCAGGGCATCACCTGGGTTGTTTCATTGGCATCACCTGGGTTGTTTCAGGGCATCACCTGGGTTGTTTCAGTGGCATCACCTGGGTTGTTTCGTTGGCATCACCTGGGTTGTTTCAGGGTATCACCTGGGTTGTTTCAGGGTATCACCTGGGTTGTTTCAGTGGCATCACCTGGGTTGTTTCATTGGCATCACCTGGGTTGTTTCATTGGCATCACCTGGGTTGTTTCAGTGGCATCACCTGGGTTGTTTCAGTGGCATCACCTGGGTTCAGTGGCATCACCTGGGTTGTTTCAGGGCATCACCTGGGTTGTTTCATTGGCATCACCTGGGTTGTTTCATTGGCATCACCTGGGTTGTTTCTGTGGCATCACCTGGGTTATTTCAGGGCATCACCTGGGTTGTTTCAGGGCATCACCTGGGTTGTTTCAGGGCATCACCTGGGTTGTTTCAGTGGCATCACCTGGTTGTTTCAGTGGCATCACCTGGGTTGTTTCAGGGCATCACCTGGGTTGTTTCATTGGCATCACCTGGTTGTTTCAGTGGCATCACCTGGGTTGTTTCAGTGGCATCACCTGGGTTGTTTCATTGGCATCACCTGGGTTGTTTCAGTGCTAATTACCTGGGTTGTTTCATTGGCATCACCTGGGTTGTTTCAGGGCATCACCTGGGTTGTTTCATTGGCATCACCTGGGTTGTTTCAGGGCATCACCTGGGTTGTTTCAGTGGCATCACCTGGGTTGTTTCGTTGGCATCACCTGGGTTGTTTCAGGGTATCACCTGGGTTGTTTCAGGGTATCACCTGGGTTGTTTCAGTGGCATCACCTGGGTTGTTTCATTGGCATCACCTGGGTTGTTTCATTGGCATCACCTGGGTTGTTTCAGGGCATCACCTGGGTTGTTTCATTGGCATCACCTGGGTTGTTTCAGGGCATCACCTGGGTTGTTTCAGTGGCATCACCTGGGTTGTTTCAGGGCATCACCTGGGTTGTTTCAGGGCATCACCTGGGTTGTTTCAGTGGCATCACCTGGGTTGTTTCAGTGCTATTACCTGGGTTGTTTCATTGGCATCACCTGGGTTGTTCAGTGGCATCACCTGGGTTGTTTCAGGGCATCACCTGGGTTGTTTCAGGGCATCACCTGGGTGTTTCAGGGCATCACCTGGGTTGTTTCAGGGCATCACCTGGGTTGTTTCAGTGCTATTACCTGGGTTGTTTCATTGGCATCACCTGGGTTGTTTCATTGGCATCACCTGGGTTGTTTCAGGGCATCACCTGGGTTGTTTCAGGGCATCACCTGGGTTGTTTCAGGGCATCACCTGGGTTGTTCATTGGCATCACCTGGGTTGTTTCAGTGCATCACCTGGGTTGTTTCAGGGCATCACCTGGGTTGTTTCATTGGCATCACCTGGGTTGTTTCAGTGGCATCACCTGGGTTGTTTCAGTGGCATCACCTGGGTTGTTTCAGGGCATCACCTGGGTTGTTTCAGTGGCATCACCTGGGTTCAGTGGCATCACCTGGGTTGTTTCAGGGCATCACCTGGGTCGTTTCAGTGGCATCACCTGGGTTGTTTCTGTGGCATCACCTGGGTTGTTTCAGTGGCATCACCTGGGTTGTTTCAGGGCATCACCTGGGTTGTTTCAGGGCATCACCTGGGTTGTTTCAGGGCATCACCTGGGTTGTTTCAGTGCTATTACCTGGGTTGTTTCAGGGCATCACCTGGGTTGTTTCAGGGCATCACCTGGGTTGTTTCATTGGCATCACCTGCGTTATTTCAGGGCATCACCTGGGTTGTTTCAGGGCATCACCTGGGTTGTTTCAGGGCATCACCTGGGTTGTTTCAGGGCATCACCTGGGTTGTTTCAGTGGCATCACCTGGGTTGTTTCAGGGCATCACCTGGGTTGTTTCATTGGCACCACCTGGGTTGTTTCAGTGGCATCACCTGGGTTTTTTTCAGGGCATCACCTGGGTTGTTTCAGTGGCATCACCTGGGTTGTTTCAGGGCATCACCTGGGTTGTTTCAGGGCATCACCTGGGTGTTTCAGGGCATCACCTGGGTTGTTTCAGGGCATCACCTGGGTTGTTTCAGGGCATCACCTGGGTTGTTTCGTTGGCATCACCTGGGTTGTTTCAGGGCATCACCTGGGTTGTTTCAGGGCATCACCTGGGTTGTTTCAGTGGCATCACCTGGGTTGTTTCATTGGCATCACCTGGGTTTGTTTCAGGGCATCACCTGGGTTGTTTCAGTGGCACCACCTGGGTTGTTTCAGTGGCATCACCTGGGTTGTTTCGTTGGCATCACCTGGTTGTTTCAGTGCTATTACCTGGGTTGTTTCAGGGTATCACCTGGGTTGTTTCAGTGGCATCACCTGGGTTGTTTCAGTGGCATCACCTGGGTTGTTTCATTGGCATCACCTGGGTTGTTTCAGGGCATCACCTGGGTTATTTCAGGGCATCACCTGGGTTGTTTCAGTGCTATTACCTGGGTTGTTTCATTGGCATCACCTGGGTTGTTTCAGGGCATCACCTGGGTTGTTTCAGTGGCACCACCTGGGTTGTTTCAGTGGCATCACCTGGGTTGTTTCGTTGGCATCACCTGGGTTGTTTCAGTGCTATTACCTGGGTTGTTTCAGGGTATCACCTGGGTTGTTTCAGTGGCATCACCTGGGTTGTTTCAGTGGCATCACCTGGGTTGTTTCATTGGCATCACCTGGGTTGTTTCAGGGCATCACCTGGGTTATTTCAGGGCATCACCTGGTTGTTTCAGTGCTATTACCTGGGTTGTTTCATTGGCATCACCTGGGTTGTTTCAGGGCATCACCTGGGTTGTTTCAGTGGCATCACCTGGGTTGTTTCAGTGGCATCACCTGGGTTCAGTGGCATCACCTGGGTTGTTTCAGGGCATCACCTGGGTTGTTTCATTGGCATCACCTGGGTTGTTTCATTGGCATCACCTGGGTTGTTTCTGTGGCATCACCTGGGTTATTTCAGGGCATCACCTGGGTTGTTTCAGGGCATCACCTGGGTTGTTTCAGGGCATCACCTGGGTTGTTTCAGTGGCATCACCTGGGTTGTTTCAGTGGCATCACCTGGGTTGTTTCAGGGCATCACCTGGGTTGTTTCATTGGCATCACCTGGGTTGTTTCAGTGGCATCACCTGGGTTGTTTCAGTGGCATCACCTGGGTTGTTTCATTGGCATCACCTGGGTTGTTTCAGTGCTATTACCTGGGTTGTTTCATTGGCATCACCTGGGTTGTTTCAGGGCATCACCTGGGTTGTTTCATTGGCATCACCTGGGTTGTTTCAGGGCATCACCTGGGTTGTTTCAGTGGCATCACCTGGGTTGTTTCGTTGGCATCACCTGGGTTGTTTCAGGGTATCACCTGGGTTGTTTCAGGGTATCACCTGGGTTGTTTCAGTGGCATCACCTGGGTTGTTTCATTGGCATCACCTGGGTTGTTTCATTGGCATCACCTGGGTTGTTTCAGTGGCATCACCTGGGTTGTTTCAGTGGCATCACCTGGGTTCAGTGGCATCACCTGGGTTGTTTCAGGGCATCACCTGGGTTGTTTCATTGGCATCACCTGGGTTGTTTCATTGGCATCACCTGGGTTGTTTCTGTGGCATCACCTGGGTTATTTCAGGGCATCACCTGGGTTGTTTCAGGGCATCACCTGGGTTGTTTCAGGGCATCACCTGGGTTGTTTCAGTGGCATCACCTGGGTTGTTTCAGTGGCATCACCTGGGTTGTTTCAGGGCATCACCTGGGTTGTTTCATTGGCATCACCTGGGTTGTTTCAGTGGCATCACCTGGGTTGTTTCAGTGGCATCACCTGGGTTGTTTCATTGGCATCACCTGGGTTGTTTCAGTGCTATTACCTGGGTTGTTTCATTGGCATCACCTGGGTTGTTTCAGGGCATCACCTGGGTTGTTTCATTGGCATCACCTGGGTTGTTTCAGGGCATCACCTGGGTTGTTTCAGTGGCATCACCTGGGTTGTTTCGTTGGCATCACCTGGGTTGTTTCAGGGTATCACCTGGGTTGTTTCAGGGTATCACCTGGGTTGTTTCAGTGGCATCACCTGGGTTGTTTCATTGGCATCACCTGGGTTGTTTCATTGGCATCACCTGGGTTGTTTCAGGGCATCACCTGGGTTGTTTCATTGGCATCACCTGGGTTGTTTCAGGGCATCACCTGGGTTGTTTCAGTGGCATCACCTGGGTTGTTTCAGTGGCATCACCTGGGTTGTTTCATTGGCATCACCTGGGTTGTTTCAGGGCATCACCTGGGTTGTTTCAGTGGCACCACCTGGGTTGTTTCAGTGGCATCACCTGGGTTGTTTCAGTGGCATCACCTGGGTTGTTTCAGTGGTATCACCTGGGTTGTTTCAGGGCATCACCTGGGTTATTTCAGGGCATCACCTGGGTTGTTTCAGTGGCATCACCTGGGTTGTTTCAGTGCTATTACCTGGGTTGTTTCATTGGCATCACCTGGGTTGTTTCAGGGCATCACCTGGGTTATTTCAGGGCATCACCTGGGTTGTTTCAGTGGCATCACCTGGGTTCAGTGGCATCACCTGGGTTGTTTCAGGGCATCACCTGGGTTGTTTCATTGGCATCACCTGGGTTGTTTCATTGGCATCACCTGGGTTGTTTCTGTGGCATCACCTGGGTTATTCCAGGGCATCACCTGGGTTGTTTCAGGGCATCACCTGGGTTGTTTCAGGGCATCACCTGGGTTGTTTCAGTGGCATCACCTGGGTTCAGTGCTATTACCTGGGTTGTTTCAGTGGCATCAGCTGGGTTGTTTCAGTGGCATCACCTGGGTTGTTTCAGGGCATCACCTGGGTTGTTTCATTGGCATCACCTGGGTTGTTTCAGTGGCATCACCTGGGTTGTTTCAGTGGCATCACCTGGGTTGTTTCATTGGCATCACCTGGGTTGTTTCAGTGGCATCAGCTGGGTTGTTTCAGTGGCATCACCTGGGTTGTTTCAGGGCATCACCTGGGTTGTTTTATTGGCATCACCTGGGTTGTTTCAGTGGCATCACCTGGGTTGTTTCAGTGGCATCACCTGGGTTGTTTCAGGGCATTACCTGGGTTGTTTCAGTGGCATCACCTGGGTTGTTTCATTGGCATCACCTGGGTTGTTTCTGTGGCATCACCTGGGTTGTTTCAGGGCATCACCTGGGTTGTTTCAGTGGCATCACCTGGGTTGTTTCAGGGCATCACCTGGGTTGTTTCAGTGGCATCACCTGGCTTGTTTCAGGGCATTACCTGGGTTGTTTCAGTGGCATCACCTGGGTTGTTTCATTGGCATCACCTGGGTTGTTTCATTGGCATCACCTGGGTTGTTTCAGTGGCATCACCTGGGTTGTTTCAGTGGCATCACCTGGGTTGTTTCAGGGCATCACCTGGGTTGTTTCATTGGCATCACCTGGGTTGTTTCAGTGGCATCACCTGGGTTGTTTCGGTGGCATCACCTGGGTTGTTTCATTGGCATCACCTGGGTTGTTTCAGTGGCATCACCTGGGTTGTTTCAGTGGCATCACCTGGGTTGTTTCAGGGCATCACCTGGGTTGTTTCAGTGGCATCACCTGGGTTGTTTCAGGGCATTACCTGGGTTGTTTCAGTGGCATCACCTGGGTTGTTTCATTGGCATCACCTGGGTTGTTTCATTGGCATCACCTGGGTTGTTTCAGTGGCATCACCTGGATTGTTTCAGGGCATCACCTGGGTTATTTCATTGGCATCACCTGGGTTGTTTCAGTGGCATCACCTGGGTTGTTTCAGGGCATCACCTGGGTTGTTTCAGTGGCATCACCTGGGTTGTTTCAGTGGCATCACCTGGGTTGTTTCAGGGCATCACCTGGGTTGTTTTATTGTTATTTCCTCAATTGTCTCATTGTTTCTTAGTGTTCTGAATTTGCTCTAAGCTTCAATATCAGTTCTTGCCACCGTGAGCTTCATCGGAGGGAGATATTTTCAAATTTCCCTCTAGGCACCAACGGTAACAATACTGGACATTGTTATTGTGCTGTGGCCCTCATTATTAGACTGTCAGCTAGAGAGGTTGGAACTCACTGTTCTCATTTATTAGAATGAGGAAACAGGGGCCCCAGAAATAACATCAAGCCTCTTGCAAAGATCGGGGTCAAGGTAGAAGAAGCAGAGCATCGTCAGTCTTGGGTTGGAAAGAATGGTAGCTAGCTTGCCCAAGGTTGCCCAGGTGGTGAATGGCTGAACTGAAGGTCAGTCTCTGTGATGCTGAAAGCAAATATCAGAACAGTGGTTGCTAGGCTTTGTAAGGTGTTTTACCTCCTAGCTCATTCGTTAGATCGTGACAATAACCTCATGAGGAAAGATGAAGTCATTCACCGGGCTTTGGGAGCCAGAGTTGGAGCTCTGGTCCAATGTTCTTGTCATTGAGCCAAATGGCCACCCATTTCCCTCAGCTACCTCTTTCCATTTAAAAAATAAATAAATTTGAGTCTGCCTGTGATGACAGCTAGGCTTACTGGGTTCCAGAAAAACTGAACGACCTCACAGCCGTAGCAGCTGGGCTGATAATAGGTAGAGAGTTTATGCTTTTTTTCTCCTGTCATGGAGAGTTCACGTACTTGTGTCCCAAAGCTAGTGAGGGTCTCAGAGGCCAAAATGGTTACTATCCACTGACATTTTGAAAGACTGTTTGTTGCTTGTTAGAACTTCCATAGGTTTGCTTTGGCATGCTTCTGTTATTGAAGGATAAAAAACCAGAATCCTTTATTTTCTATCCCCAGGTGGTATCAATTTAAAGGTGTGGGTCTTTTAAAGTAAAATTTCCAGTCACTTCAAAACAACTGTAAAAGTTCCCTGAGAAATAGCCCAGGGATGCAATTTGGGAAAATCCTTCTTCAGTCTAGTCTCATGATCACTGTAACAATATCAAGGTTGTGACAACTTTGCAAATAGAAATCTCTCTTTATATCCTTGAAGAGAGAGGCCACATGTTTTAGCCCTGCCTTAGACTCAAGACAATCTGGGTTCATTCTGTAACAGATTGGCTGTATGACTCCAGGTGGCTCTGCACTAGGATTTTAACCTCCCAGTGCCCTCTAGCATCCTCCAAGACAAGAATTTGTAGTGCCAGGGCTGATAACGCTTTACTAAAGGGAGTTCCTCACTGGCAGTGCCCTACCAGTGAAATCACTATTCAGTTGAACCAGGTAACATTTATTGAGAGCTTTCTGTGTACCAAGAACTGTGCTAAGCACTGGGGATACAAAGAAGTCTGTGCTCCCACTGTCTAATGGGGAGACTACATGGAAAAAACTAGGTACAAAGAAGATTTAGACAGGTTAAGTTTGGGATAGTTTTAGAGGGAAGACAGTAGGATTAAAATGACTGGGAGTAGTTTTTGCAGAAGGTGGGCCTTGAGCTGAAACTCAATCCAGAAAACTTAAGAAGTAGAAAGGAGGAGGAACAGAGTTCCAGGAATGGGGGTGGGGGAAGGGGAAGACAATGAAAGTGCTCAAAATGGTAGAGAAGACCACAGAGTACCAGGGTAGGAGTAAGATGGACTAAGACTAGATAGGCAGAAAAAGCCTAGAAAAAGCCTCATTGCAGTGGGCTTAAAAAGCTGAGTAGAAAATTTGATATTGGATCCTAGAGGTGATAGAGGAGATGCTGGAGTTTTCTTACAAAGAAGAGAATGGGCACACTTATACTTTAGGAAGATCAATCTAACAGCTTAGTGAAGGATTCATTTTGGAATGGGGAGAGACTTTAGGCAGCAGACCATTGGCGTGAGGTGATGAGGGCCTGGACCAGGGTAGTTCCGGTGTCTGAGAAGAGAAGGGAGATTGACATGCCAGAACTTGACCACAGATTGGATATGAAGGGATGAGAGAGAATAGGGAATTTAGGATGAAGCCCAGGTTGTGAGACTAGGAGTTGACCTCAGCACAGAGGTTAGACCTGGAGACATCAATTTGAGAATCCTCCTTATAGAAATGATAACTGAATCATGGAAGCTGATGAGATCACCAAGCAAAGAGGGAGGAGAGGGTACAGGACAGATACTTGGGGCACACCCAAGTCTAGCCTGGATGAAGATTCAGCAAAGGGGACAGAGAAGTGGTCAGTTCAAGAAACAGGCATTTCCCCAGATCTGACACCTTTACAGTTTAGCCTGCAGGCCTTAGCCAGACATCTGGGCTTCTAGAGCAGGGTCAGAAGTCTGACAGTCAGAAATATGCTTTAGGAAGATGATGTTGACAGTCATGTGCAGAATTGCTCGGGTGCAGGCTCGAAGATACTAGAAGGTAAAGTGGGAAACCATATTAATAATGTTGCGCTCTGTGATTCAGGCACATCTTCAGCCCTCAATGTTTATGGATTTAGCATTATTCCAAATTCTAGTATTGCTCTGCTTGAGAGATGTGTAAACTGGCAGCCTCCCTTCATTCCTTCAGATGTGCCTATAGCCCAAGACATTTCTCAAATACCATTTTAGGAATCTTGGCCAAGGACAATTTCACGTGATAGTGTTAAAAGTATAGTTATGTACCTCGGGCGAGGTAAAAGTTAACATATTACTTCATCAGTTCAGAGCCATAAGCTGCCATTGGAGAATGAGTTTCTTAAAAAACTACTCAGTACTTCTATGACCAGGAGGAATGCTAGGTAGTGCAATGGATAGAGTACCAGGCCTGAAGTCGCTAAGACTCCTCTTCCTTGGTTCAACTCTGACCTCAGACACTTACTAGCAGTGTGACCCTGAGCAAGTCACTTCACGCTGTTTGCCTCCATTTCCTCATCTGTAAAGTGAGCTGGCAGCAAATGGCAAAACACTTCACTATCTTTGCCAAGAAGACCCTGAATGGGATTTTGAAGAGTTATAACAAATAATAAACACCAACACTTCTATGACCACTCCCATTACGAGTCTGAAGTAATCACAGATTGCTTCCTCCTGAGTAATATGAAAAAACATTCTGATTTTCAGTGAAAGGCCCCTTGCCCTGGTCTTGATATCTCCCTAATTGCTTTGAGGATGGGGGCCCTTCCTGGACTAATAAGAGACTAAGAGGAGCAAGAAATCTTTTTGAAGTTTATAGTTAAAGTAAGACTGATAAGGGTTTCTCTTTCAGGTTAGTCTAATGGCTTCAAACTAGGTTAATTTTAAAATTCTTTATTGATTTCTAAAAGGGAGGAAGGGGAGTCTGTTTCCTGAAACCCTTTAGAATTGTCCAAGTGAGGGATGATGTGAGCCTTGCCTAATGTGATTGTCATGAGAATAAAGACAAGGAGATAGATACAAGAGATGTTTGGAATGTAGAATCACCAAGGCCATACAGGTCCATTTGAGGTAGGGTCACCATGTTGGATGTGTGCTTGGAATATTAAGTACTGATTTTATCCCTTGTCAGACTGTTAGCCTCTCCAAAGTAGGAATTGTTTTATTCTTGGACTTTGAAGCATTTGCTCCTAGAACAGTTCTGAACATTTGTTAAATGTTGTTGAGTAAAAGGTAATGGGGCCTCCTTTTGTCTCGTCTGTCACTGGCTTGGTGATTCTCTGAGGGAGAGTTAGAGGAACTAAGTTATTTCCCCATGTGATAACCAACCCTTATCTAGCCTTTTACATACATTATTTCATCTGAGCTTCTCAATAACCTTGAAACTAGGGATCATAGGTAATGATAGGTATTATTGTTACATTGTATGGATGGGGAAACTGAGGCTCATTGATCTGAAGTGACTTAACTTAGGGTTACAAAATGAAGTTATGGAGGTAGGAATTCAACCCCAAGTCCAATGCTCTTTACACTGAATAACTTTGAGCTATAAGGGGTCTGTTACTCCTCCCTTATCCCTAAAGGAAAGAGCTAGAATCTCCTGTTTCTCATCCCACTTTGGATGCCCCTTTATGACTTATCCTGCCCCCACCCCACTGACAAGTATATATAATGACAAGTATTATAATAATAACGATGGTGATGGCTAAGATTTTCATAGGATTTAGAGTTTGCAGTCATTGTAATTATAATGATTGCCAGCATTGACATAACCCTTTAAGATTTGCAAAACAGTTTATAGATATCATTTGTTCATCACAACAACCCTAGTACCTAGGTGCTATGTTTATCTCCATTTTATAGTTGAGCCAACTGATGCAGACATCGAGTAATTGTCATGGCCATGGTCACACAGTCTGTAAATGTTTGAGGCTGAGTTTGTACTCAGCTCTTCCTGATAACCAAGTCCAACTGTCTTTCCACTGTACCACGTAGCATCTCATTCGTATGAGTACTCCTTCCAGTGATACAAATCGCAGCCCTTTCATGCCTCCCCTTCCTTTGAGACTCTTGTCTTGGACCTCTCACATAACCTCCATAGAGGTTGAAGGCTTTCTTCACTTGGAGTCTTCGTTAGCACCCTGGACAGCACATGGGGGGCTGCCTAGATTTTCTCCTTTCCCCTCACCCGTGATTGGCCCCCTTCCTTTACTGATCACATATTTTCCGTATAGCTGTTCATGCTTTATTTTGTAATTCCTTGCAGTATCTGAATACTAATTATCCAAATCTTCCCGATCTGCAAGTTTGGATTCAAGCTACAAATTCAGGATATCTTTTAACTTGCTTATATTAATTTTCTATCAGGACTTTTTATGTGTACAATTCAGCACGGCATTTGAGTTTCCATCGTCTCTGCATCTGAAACATCAGAATCTTGGGCGTGTGCTGGTCAAATGGGTTTCTTTTATACCACATTCTATGACTTTGTATATAAATAAACTCATTCCTTAGAGATCGGTATTATTGCCCAGCAGGAGAAGCTGCATGGAAGACAGCAGACCTGCATTCAAATTCTACACTAGATACTTTTTACCTCTGTGACCCTCAGCAAGTCCTTAACCTCTCTGTCTCCTGCCTTCCTTCAGGTCCAGGAAAAATCCCACCTCTATTCACCTGCCCCCATGTTTCAGCTCCCTTTTTTGTGTGGTTTTCCTTCCTTAGAATGTAAGCTACTGGAGGACAAGGACTTCTGTCAGGCTCTTGGCAGGTGTGCCTGGCACACAGTAAAATAAGGGCTTGATAAGCGCTTGTTGTTTCTTCCTCCAAACAGTGTTTCCCAATCCCCTGTAATGCTAGAACCTTCCCTGTCTTATTATCTCCAGTGCATGTTGTCTCTCTCTTGTTTGTACAAAGTTGTTTGCATGTTATCTCCCCCTTAGACTGGTAGCTCCTTTGCCTTTGTGTCTGTGGCATTTAGCACAGTGCCAGGCATGCAGTTGGTGATTAATTGCTGCCGTTTCATGTTTTGAATCCCTGTGCCTCAGCTTTCTAAACTGTAAAATGAGGAAGTTGCAGTGCTTGACCTCTGAGGTCTATGCCACTCTCCATCTGGGCCTCAGTGTCCTTATTTATGAAATGAATCAATAGACCTGCATGGTCTCTGTGGTCCCCTCTACCTCCAGACCCATAACCCTCCATGACTGTCCTTCTGAATTTGGGTAATGAGGTGATTGGGGTAGATGGCTCTTCTAGCTCTAAAACTATGGCCCTAGGATCTATGTATTATATCCTTTCGACCTCAATGGAAGGATGTTGTTTTAAAAATAAACAAACCAATAACTGAGCCTCAGTTTTAGCAAGAGGATGGGCAGCACCAAAAGCACCGCCCAGCTTGCCAAGGTGATCCACCTGCCCCCCTCATCTGGCTCAACTAGGATGGACCTAGGATCTGACTAGAGTAATTCATGGCCAACCCATGTCCCTCTTTGGGATCCATGTAATGAACACCTCAGGCATGTTGAGAATGTCTCTTGTGGATATTCTCTTTGGGGACATTGTTGAATGTTGCACAAGACAAGAAAGAGTACATGGGCTGCTATTAGAAGAAAGCTGACCTCAGAGGTCATTTGGAGTTCCAATGGAGTTTCAACATTTCCAGTGGATTTGGTAATATTCACAAACCATCTTTCTCCTGGAACTGGCTTTTTTCAATCAATCAGTATTCAACAACATTGTATTGGGTGCCTATTTGCAATGTTGTGGACACTGTGGGAAGTGCTAGAGGCACAAAGAGATAAGATATTACATGTATATTTGTGCACATTTAAGTTCCTGTGATAGAATCATAACTTCACTTAGATGGGGAAGGGATCATGGGTTTAGTGTGGGAAACAACCCTATTATTGTTCAGTCATTTGAGGTGTGGCCAACTCTTGGTGACCCCATTTGGGGCTTTCTTGGCAAACATGCTAGGATGCTTTGCCATTTCTTTCTCCAGCTCAATTTTACATATGAGGAAAGTTACACAGCTATTAAGTGTCTCAGGCCAGATTTGAACTCAGAAAATTGAGTTTTCCTGACTCTAGGGCAGTGGGTAGAGCACTGTCCATGGAGTCAGGATGATCTGAGTTCAAATTTGAACTTAGATGCTTACTAGTTGTGTTACTTACCCTGGTTCACCTCAGTTTTCCTCATCTGTAAAAATGAGCTGGCAAACCATTGTAGTATCTTTGTTACACAGGTAGTAAGTGCCTGAGGACAGATTTGAACTCAGGAATATGAATCTTCCCAACTTCAGGTCCAGTGCTCTATGCACTATGGTGCCCCCTAGCTATCATAAGGCAAGGGACCTTAGAGGCCAGTAAGTTTGACTCTCTTATTTTACAAATAAGGAAACTGAGTCCCAGGGGTTAAATGACTCACTTGCCCAAAGTTGTACCAGTAGAACCAAGCAAAGACAAACAGAAATCCTCTGCTGTAAACTTCCTCTTATTTACGCAAAATAAATTCAAATCAGCCTTTATTAAGATTAAGAATTTGAAGAAAGTTAGAATTTCTGTAGCTCTTTAAGCTATGCAAAACTCTTTATAGTATTCTCTTTTGATTTGCAAAACAAGATCGGTGCTTTTTTCATTCCCATTTTACAAAGGAGGAAATTAAGGGAGCCAGAAGATAAGTGACTTTCCCAGGGTCACACAGTTAGTAAGTGCCTGAGGCTGGATTTGAGCACCTGTCCAGCACTGTGTCATGCACAATGTCCCCTGGAAGCTCTCTTTGGACACTAAAGATTTTCTTCCTCCTTCCTTTAGTTGTTACATCTTGCCTTTCCTCTTTTCTCATCTCCCTTTTCCTTGCCATCTAGGATTCCCTTTCAGTTACCTTTATTCCCACCTGTGAGAGGCCAGTTTTTCTTTCAATGAAGAAGATCCATCCAGGGCTCTGAATGTCAATTACCAGCCATGTCTAACAAGGTGCGTCCAAGTGGTAATGTAGGAAAGATACCCTGTTCTCCTGTGCCCAGTAACACCCTCTGACTAAAAATAGCCAGAAAGTTATTGAAGCTCAGTGCAGCCAAAGAAACAAGGAGGAGAACAAGCTGAGGCAGTGGCAGAGGAGGTGAATCTGGCTGGGGAAGGGTGGGGGGGGAATGACTAATATCAGTCCAGGGTTTGACCATCCTCTGGTACCTCCTCCCTTGGAGAAGAGAATCTGAACTTTTTTTTGTCAACCAAGGAAACTCCCTCCAATAAGGCACAGACAATCTGATAAGTCTTAGATTGGGAGCTGAGGCACCAAGAGCCAAAATGTCTTAGCCTAGGGTCTCTTGGCTAGGAAGTAGCAGATGGGGGAGATTTGAACCCAGGTTTTGTTGCCTCCAAGGCATGAATTAGCACTTTGTTCATTACTCCATGTTGCTTCTTCATCTTTAGTATAATTGTATACATATACATATATTTTGTATACATATACTTAGGGAAGGGGATATGATAAGATCTAAGAACCAAAATGTGTTTGCTCTGAAACACCCAGCAGGGTGACAGTGGAATATGAGGCAGTTTTAGAAATAGTTCAGAGAAAAGTTTAGAAGAAAAGAAGTGAACAGGGTCGAACTCCAAATGGGTCCATGCAAGCTTGGCTCTCCAGGTACTGATTTCTTCCCCTTCTGGTCCTTAACTCTAGCTATTTTCAAAGTCACCCAACATCTTGTCAAAGTACTAACTAAGAATGCTTTGGTTTTAGCCCTTTATTCTCTTCTACCATCCAAGGACGCTCCCTGTCCCTCTCAGTGTCAGTCACAAATGACCCTCCATCTCTGGTCTCTTTGCCTTTGCTCTGGCTGTCCCCCATTCCTGGCCTGCTGTGCCCCACCCCCTCTTTGTCTCTTACATTCTTCTAAGGCTGAATTTTCAAGGACATTTGGATGGAATTTTTAAATCTCTTGGTTGAAGCTTTCCCCAGCATTGCTTTATTTCATCAAGGTATCTTGCTGTCTTCAGCATCTTTGTTGTCACTTGATTCGAAAGTGTGACCTTAAATAAGCTTTTCAGGGATATACCTTTATTCATGAAAATTAAACCAACAGCTAATAGTTATAAGATCATGCCAACATCTGAGCAGGCTAGGTCCTCAGTACCAGGCCCAGGTACTTCAAATGGCCCTGAGGGTGGGGGTTGGGGTGCAAGTTCATTTCTAATCATTCTTTGTAATAGAAGAACTTACTGAAGTAGAAAGTTAATAAGGCGAGTGGTTCCTTGTTTCATTATCAATTTTTTTTTCTTAAAGAAAAAAAATGGCAAATTTCACTGTGGGCAGTGTGCTTCAATTCATTGAGCCAGGTTCTGGGAATTTATAAACAGACACAAAAGTTATCCCACTCCCATGGAGCTTACACAAATCACAGCATCCCAGAGTTTGAAGGGATTTAAAAGGCCTTTGTGATCCTAGGCAAGTCACTCAACATCTCTGGCTTCTAATCTGAAGAGACTCTACAGGTCTAGCCCTGCATAGGGACATTTCCTCACTGCTAGTTCCATTTATTAATGAAATTATAGGTCCAACCACAAACAAAGAGCAAAAACTATGAACTTTAAAAGCTGCTTGGTTTAATGAGTAAAGGGCTTGCTTTGGAGTCAGAGATATTTGTGTTCAAGACCTATATCCCACACATTGAATTCTAAGACCATGAGATCTTTGCTTGAAAGGTTTTCCTCATTACACAACATTTCATAGAGTCTCGAGTTGATCAATATTGATCTTCGCTCTCTGGGTTCCTTTTCTTGACCCTCCCCCCACCCCAAGCTGCAATGTGCCTCAGCCTGCCCATTCCTCACGTTTCTCTGACTTTCCAGGAATATAGGCTCTCAAGCATTTTTGATTCCTTGTCACTCCAACTCTCTTCCCATTCTGAGATCCTTGTTTTAGGGGATAGCCCTGGTGATTGGACCCCAGGGGGCTTGATAGGACACCTGGCACCATTTGCTCAAGCAGCGAGGTGGTACAGTGGGTAGAGACCTGGAAGACCTGAGTTCAAATTTAGCATCAGACACTTACCAGCTGTGTGACCCGAGACAAATCACTTAACCTCTGTTTGACTCAGTTACCCCATCAGTAAAATGGAGAGAACATTTCCATCTACTCCCCAGGGTTATTGGGGGATCAAATGAGATAACATATTTGCAAAGTGCTTTGCTAACCTTAAAGTGCTTGTAAATGCCAGCTGCTCATTCTGTGCCCATCCAAGATGGCAGAGGATTAAGTGGGCACTGGCCTCATCTCAAAGACTTGAAAGAGCTGCTGCTTTCTCACATATCGTCCTTATTTGAAGTGTCTCCATGCAGTTGTCACATGTTCTGCTGGCACTGTGGTCCCTGGTAGGCCATTAGCCAGCACTTCCCCTTCTCTGGAGGCCAATGTTCTCAGTGATGATGAGGCTGTACAGAATTCCAGAGTGCCTTCTGCTTTGTCAGAGGATGACACCATCATGTTCCATGGAGCTTTTGGCTTGTTTTAGGCTATTTTAATTCTTTGAAAATATGGAAACTCTCTGCAACGAACGTTTGATTAGCCAGGGCATCCTTTCCCCCACTTGGAGCAGTCAGCTCTCTGTACTCATTATCCTTCGCTGAAAGCAGCCCCACCCCCACCAAGCAGCAGGCATTAGGAAAGCAGAGAATTCCCCAACTCTTTCTAAACCCAATACTAATAAAGTAACAGCTGGATTCTAATTTATCATGCAAAGAAGTTTGATAATGTTCAATAGGGTTCTGTTGTTATTGTTGCTGCAAATGTCCTTGGAGA
Organism: Trichosurus vulpecula; assembly: GCF_011100635.1. NCBI lineage: Eukaryota > Metazoa > Chordata > Mammalia > Diprotodontia > Phalangeridae > Trichosurus > Trichosurus vulpecula. The sequence continues at coordinate 17,451,524 of NC_050576.1, read as the reverse complement.
AAGATTAAGGAAGGCATCTGTCTCCTTTCCTTAGAGAGCTGAGGGATTGTGGGTATCCAGGGTAGATATACTGTGTCAGACATGGTGTCTGTGACGTAGGTTTTGCTTTATGGTCTTTCTTCCTTGCTTAGGGAAGGCTCCCTGGGCTGGGAGATTGTGCTATATCCAATAAAGACAACAAAGGGCATCAAGAAAACTTTTTTTTTCAGTGAAAGATTCAATCACCCAAAATGTATTTATCGCTATGTAGGCCAAGAAGCATTTATTAGGTGCTTATTGTATACCATTCATGATTTTAAATAGTGCTGATACAAAGAAAGGTAAAGGATGGTCCTTGTTCTCCAGGAGTACACAGTCTGATGGAGAGACAACATGCAGAGAGCTGTGTACAAACAAACTATAGACTGGAAAAATTGGAAATAATCAACCCAGGGAAGGTACTAGCATCCAGAGTGGATGACAGAAAGTGGAATATTAGCTGGAACTTAAAGGAAGCCAGGGAGCAAAGGAGGCAGAAATGAGGAGGGAGAGCATTCAGGCATGGGGGATAGATAACCAGAGGAAGTCCCCAGAGGTGGGAGGTGGGAGGTGGGGTGTGGGGGGGTCTTGTTCATAGAGGCCAGTGTCAGTGGATTGAAGAGCCCAATGGGATAGTGTAAGGTATAAGAAGACTGGAAAGGTGGGGAAGCTGGAACCAGATTAGAAAGGGCTTTGAATGCTAAGCCGTGGATTTTATATTTGATCCTAGAAATTATGGGGAGCTAGGCAATGTGCTAGGCTCTGGAGATAGAAAGAAAGCAATGAAACCCTTTGTGCCCCCAGGAAGCTGACTTTGTATTGGTGCCAGCTAACAGAGACATAAAGAAGTATCTTAACAATAAATACAAGTCAATTTCAGGAAGGCAGGAAAGGAGGACAAGTAGAGAGATTTTAGGAAGTAGTAGTGAACTTACTTCTTATCCTCAAACTGCCCAGGGAAGTGAGCAGAAATGGGTGTAAAGAGTGGCTGGGAAAGAATGGTTAGGTTGACTCAGGGTTGTAAGTACTTCTGTGTCATGATCTTATAAAATTCTTATTAAGAGCTAAGAGCAAAGTACTGGCAAACTATTCTCGGAATTCACCTGGAAAGCTGGAAGAGATTTACATGCAAATTGTGTGAATGGAATAATGAGGGCTTGGGGACTATGGGATCAAATTAGATTACATTTAAAAGATAGATACCCAAGTCCAGCACAAAAAAGAAATCTGATAAGAGCTCAGGACTTATCTGGGGCTGGGGAAGGATGAATATATGTGTGTGTGTGTGTGTGTGTGTGTGTGTGTGTGTGTGTGTGTGTGTGTGTGTGTGTGTTCCCATTAGCTTTTCCTGACTCTTTGCTGGAAGTCATAAATAGTAAATGAAGAACCTGAGTTGGAAGTTAGGCCCTCAGACCCCCAGTGTAGCCTTCTTTCTACTGCACACACCTGTTAGTTGTCAGAGCTAGGGTTTGGACCCTGCTCTTCTTGCCTCCAAGTCCAGTAGCAGTCCATTAGACAGTGTGGAAGCATTGGTAATGGTTCAAATGAGAGAGGATGAGACCAAGCCAGACTAGTGTAGTGGCTGCATTACCTGAGCAATAATCAGCAACAGTGGTTAACTGGTCAACACCTGTAAACACCAAGGCATTAGAGATCACTCAGGCTGCTTTAAGGATGCAAGCCTCAGTAAAATTCTAGTGTTATCGGCACTAGGAAAAAAAAGGCAGTTTACACGCAAGAGGCAGGTGCAGAGGTAAAAGTCATATGTTCTGTTTTGGTCGTGTTGAATTTGAAATGCCTACTAATCCAGATAGAATGGTCCGGCAGGCTTGAGGTGGGATATTGTTCTGAAGTGAGTTGAGGACTAGATATATAAATCTGAGAGTCATCTTTGTCCAAATGACACTTGTACCTCTAGGGGAAAATATCTCCAAAGTAGGACAGAGGAAAGACTGGCAGGAAGAGAAAGACTTTCTTCAAAGAATTATTAATCAAATCCTTTAATATCCATGCGGCTAACTCTGAAAGCTCTGTATCATATAATCTCAGAGTTGACAGTCCCACCAAGGGCACTGGGTCCAACCTGTACTTGAATGAAAATGTTTCCACATCATCCCCAACCTTCACTTGAAATTCTCCAGGGAGAGGAAATCTATTTTCTTTCAAGGCAACCCATTTCCCAGTGGGACCAGTCCGTTTGCTTGAATGTTTTCTCATGTTGAACTTACTGATATTTAATATTAATCTTATTGCCATTTCTATGAACTACTGTCATTATTTAGAGGGAAATTTTCTTCAGAACTCTCATGAAGATCTTATTGAATGCAACATATGTTCTATTCCAGAAATAATTTTGTGCCTTGCCTCATTTTAAAGTAAATAGAAAGTAATCAGTGTGGTCTAGTGGTCGTGGAAAGGACTGAATAGCGGTAATACCTGTAACTTACATTTCCGTGGCCCTTTCAAGCGTACACACGTCTCATTGGAATCTTACAACCTTTTGAAATGAGTATGGTTAGTTCTATCTTACTGATGGGGAGACTAAGGTACATAAAGCTTATGAGACATGCACATGATCACATAGCTCACGTGGCTCAAGTGAGGCTACCCCTGTATGAATGAGTTGAGGGGATGAATGGAGAAAGAGTTCATAGAATCATAAAGCTTTCCCTGAATTCCTTTTAGTCCTCTGGAGGACTAAGACCAGTGTTGTGTATTGAAAAGAATTCTGGTTTTGGCCTTGATACCTGAGGTCAAATCCTACTTCGATCTCCTTCTAGGTGTTTTATCTTTGACAGGTCACTTCATTTATCTGGACCTCAGTTTCCTCATCTTTAAAATGGGGGAGGGGATAAGGAGGACTGTGAGCTTCAAGGTCTATTTCAACTTCATAGCTATGAATCTTTGATGTTCCACCTTTAGGCTACTAAGGGGTACAATTTTACTGGCCTCTGATATCAGACAGAGTCCAGCGAACCCCAGTAGCACCATGGACAGCCACCGAAAAACTTCCATCAGTCATAAAATGCCTCTTCTCAAGTGTTAACAAATGATGACATTTTCTTCTCTACTGTTACTGCACTCTACTCCAGTTTCTTTTAATTAGCCAAAGATCCCATTTTTCACTTCTGGAAAATGTAATTAAACACCTGAATGCAGGCAGTGCTACTGCTGATTACAGTAATCTCATGTCATCTGGAGCTCCTCTGAAACATTATTGCATGACTGGGTAAATGGCTGAGAAATAGCCCAAAGTAACCCGTTTTATCCTGTGTTGTAACTATAACGAGCTTCCTGCTACAGTACTGTGTCTTGATTAGACTACTCTATTCTCTGATCTTTCAAGGCCTAGAATGTGCAGTACACAAATGGGTTTTTAGCTTATTACATTTGGCAGCCTTTTCTTCCTCCTAAAGGAATAATTCCTTACAGGTGTCTATAAGATCCTTCAATTGGGTACTTAAATCATGGGAATCAGAAATCTTGTTAAACTTATAAAACCCTTTATCCAGGCAACTTTTAAGCACCTGGAAAATAGGGAAATTTTCATAATTGCCCAAACTGAATGGGTTTTTAATGTCATTCCTTAGAGAAAGAATAAGCCATATCTCTGGGAAATGTGAAATGGGCTTAGGTGCTCCCTTTTATCTTGACTTTAATTCTTGACACTGATAACTGAAAGGGCTAATGAGTGCTGGGTTCTAGTCTTTGTCTCTGCCACTACTTGGGTGAAAATCACTCCCCTTCTGAGCCCCCATTTTCTTGGTTGTGCAATGAGGGGGTTTGGCTGCAAGACTTCAAAAGGAAGTTGCAGCTCCAAACCTGTGATTCTTTGATCCTTAGATCATCCACCCTCCTGTAGTTTCTCCATATTTGTCCTGATTTCACCCTCTGGGGCCAAAAGAACAAGGCAAAGCTCACTTCCACATGAAAGTCTTAAATATTTAAAATCCCTAAAATGAAGGCGTTAGATTCAATAGCCCCTAAGGTCCCTTTCAGCTCATTAAGACTGTAATCCATGACCTTCTTTTCCTCTTCTCAGTTTCAGTGTATCAGTCTTTGATTCTTATTTCCACTATCTCTTTTTTGTTGTTTTCTTTTAGTCTTCTTGTTAAACTTGTGGAGACTTTACCGATTTGAAAGCCAAATTTTCCACTATTGTTGTGTTCTTTTTTCCAGTAAGCATTTTTAAGTGTCTACTGTATGCAGGAAATAAAAAGTACTAGGGCTACAAAGACAAAAATGAGATTCGTCATGTCCTCAAGTGATTCACATTCAGCTGAAATTGTCCTGTGGAATTTGTGGATTTAAAAAATCAGTGAGATCTTTATACTCTTTTTAGTCCTGGATCAGACCTATGTAGCCCTGGGTCAGAAACTTGTGTTGAAAGGCATATGACTCTGGATGTGGTCAGTGAAATTCTCTGAGTCTCAGTTTCCCCATCTTTAAAATGGAGGAATTATATCACCTACCTTACAAGTTTGTTGCAAAGATCAAATAAAACAATGTATGAAAAACACTTTGCCAACCTCAAAGCATCAAGATTAATACCAATAGTAAGGTTCCTGCAGGCTCTGAGTCTCTGATCCTGTGATGATCACTACTGTTGCCCAAAGGGTGATAGTTTTGCTGCGTAGATGTGTCAGTATACCAGCTTATAGTCAAATCAATAGTTTTTAATGAAGAAAAACAGTTTGAGTAGCATCCATTCATTCTGGGTGGGGGGGAAATGAGCATCTTCTCTTTTGTCTGCTGAAGACATATTTGTTAGCATTTCCTCCCAAGCTATGTGTAGGTTCTGCTGTTCTGTTGGAGAATACTGGCTTATGTTTCTCCTGCTTTTAAGACATTTACTCATTTATCCACAGGACATTGCCCAGCCCTGTGCAGATCCCAGTGGCTTGAGTGAAGCTTCTTCTTTAAAAGGTTGTTATTTAACAACTCCTACATCCCCTATGGGGGTGTGGAGGGGCAGAAGGGAAGATATCTGGTGCTAGAGTAAGCCCTCCCATTGTCTCTTCCTTCCTCACCGTGGTTGAGGCTTTGCTGGGCTGCTCAGAAATCTTCACTTTAGCTAACCTTGGCCTCTGCCTTTGAGACAAGAAGCACTATTTTGTTGATTCATGATAATGGCGATGTTTGTGCTTACTTTGCACAGCATGGCTGTTGTTCAGTCTTTTCAGTCATGCCTGACCCTTAGTGACCTCATTTGGAGTTGTCTTGGCAAAGATGCTGGGTTGGTTTGCCTTTTCCTTCTCCAGCTCATTTTATGGCTGATGAAACTGAGGCAAACAGGGTTAAATGACTTGCCCAGGGTCACACAGCTAGTGAGTGTGTGTGGTCAAATTTGAACTCGGGTCTTCTTGACTCCAGGCCCAGTGCTCTATCCACCAAGCCACCAGCTGCATCTTTAACGTCATATTCACTCCTTAGAGCTGATCGGAGTAAGCCCTCTGTCTATCCTGATTATTCAGTGGGTGAGGTGATTGGTTCATTTTTTAAAACTAGTGACAAGTAAACAGTGACTCCTATCCCACACAGAAAAGAGTGCATCATTTTTGGTAATTACATAGCTCTTGGGTACTTGAAGAGAGAGCCTTTTTAAGGAGGCAGTTTCACAATACTTTTTTTACTGGATCTGTGATTTCACTGGTGCAGAGAACCCTCCACCCACACTTCTCTCAATTGCAATGGTCCTCTGCTCTCAAATCTTTACTCTTAGATAGTTACCCAGGGACCTCACATGACTTGCCTAGAGTCATGCAGCAGGACTTGAACCCAGGTCTTCCTGGTTCTGAAGCCACCTTTTAATTCAAGAAAGCATATGGCTACTTCTGCATGAAAGATTTAATACAAACAAGATTATATTTGACAGAGCATTTCTCCTCCTCCTTCTTTGTGTGCTCTTCTCTTAAAATTGGGAAGTTTTTGATGTAATCATCATGTTTTAATTACAAGATAATGGTAATAGCAGGTATATGCTCTTGGTGTTTTCCAGTGTTTATGGTCTCAGGTACTCTCTGTTTTCTCCCCACTCTCCTTCTTATCTGTTGCCATAGAAACCTCTCCTCCACAGCAGGGAAAGCAGGTACTGTCTCTGCTTCCTGTTGGGAACCAAATGTCCCAGGCTGTGGGGAATAGTTTGTGCTGACTCAGAGATACAGATTGCCTGAGAGCCCGGCAAAACAGAGCCTGGGCCATCTCTTTCTTGGCTTATCTTCTTTCCTCTGCCCCTCTCCTCTCCTCTCCTCTCTTTCTGCCCCTTTTTCTTTCCTTCTCCCCCCTTCTCCTTTACCTCCCTCTACTGCTTCCTCACATTCCCTCTTCTCGTTTTTTTCTCTCCTCTGCCAACTCTTATATTTTTTTCTACCATCCTCCTCCCTTCTCTTTCCCCTTCTCCCTTTACTTCTCCCTTCTTTCTGCCTTTCTCTTCTTCTCCCCTCCCCAACATGGGATATTAAATCAAACAACAGGCATTCCTTCAGCACTCATGGGCCATGTGCTCACTATGTGAGGCAGAGTTGACCAAGGGCTGGGCCAGGAGTCAGGAAGTCCAACATTCATGGTGCCATCTCTTGATTAACTTCTTAAAGAGGCCTATTCACTGAATGGGCATTACCTCACTCAAAGTGAGAACCTGAAAAGACCTTAGCCTGAAAGAGCCAGGGTCTCCCAGTGCACCTGGGCCATCTCCAGTTGTCCTTGTGAATATCAAGCTACTGCGTCCACATGGCTCTGGAGGAGAAAGTGAGCCTGGTGATCTTGCACAGCCCTTGCTCACTCAAATCAAAGTCAACTGCAAGTAACATCATCATTTCCCTTATGTCGTCACAGTCTTCTTTGAGAACGAAGGACAAACACAACAACAACCCATCTTTGAAACATGTATGACCCTGGTCAAGTAACTTTGCCCCTCTATACTCTAAGACTCTTAAGTTTCAGATGAGGTACCAATATCCAGTGATGTTAGGAGTTTCATCTTCTAATCATTCTCTATGCTTTATGATAGAAGTCTCCAAACTAAGACTACTACTATTTAAAATTATTTTAAAACATAAAAATCATTTGTGTGACCTGAGAAGGCCATACAAAAAAGAGGCAGGTCTCAGTTTGGGCCTCAGACCATAGTTTGCCTACCCCTGGTACTAACGAAATTACAGATCCTGTCCCTATGTCATACCGAATTACACTGGGGATCCACAGACCGCTGTGAAGCAGTCCCTGCCCTCAAGGAGCATACATTCTAATGGGAGGATACAACATATAGATGGATGAACCGATAGGTAGATAAAAAGTATATATAAAATGAATAAAAAAAAGTTTCAAGAGTGAGGGAAGGTGCTAGCAGAAGGGAGGGTAGTAATTGCAAAAGTCCTTTTGCAGGAGGAATTGTTTCAATGAGTCTTGAAGAAAGCTAGACTGAAAAGTCTATTGAAAAGTAGAAGTGAGGATGGTGTGCTTTCCAGACCTGGTAAAAGCAAGTGAAAAGATTCTTTCCTCCCCTCCCCTCTCTCTCTCTCTCTCTCTCTCTCTCTCTCTCTCTCTCTCCTCTCTCTCTCTCTCTCTATCCTCTCTCTCTCTCTCACCCCCCCTCTCCCCAACACACACACACACACACACACACACACACACACACACACACACACCCACCTCTTTAACCTTAATCTTGACCAATCTCCCCATCCCACATACAGATGACCTCAAAGTGCTGCAGTATTCTGAAGAATCTTCCCAGTCCCCAGAGCTCTCAGTACTCCCGTCGCATCCACTCAGTTTTCTTCCAGAAGACTTTCTGTGAATTGCCTCCTGTCTGAATCAGTGGGTATGAAATGTCCCAGAAGTGGGATTTGCCGCAGAAGGAGACATTATTATCAAAGCCGAGTTGAACCGTGTCTCTCTTTTACCCTCTGGCATAATTTTGAAAATGCAGAATCTCTACATCAGCTAGGTCTTTGAAAAAGTTGTATTTCTAGTGTATTGTAAGCCTGGAGTGATGTTGCCTATAGTAAAAGGAGAGATCTTGCTTTACTTGTTTTTTCATATCTATTTGGGATTTGTAGGGAAAATGATTCATCATTAAGCATGACTTCTTTCTTCCTTTAAGATTTGTCTTTCTTTGATCTCACTAGTCTCTTTTTTGTTTCTTCTTACAGTGATGTCCAAGAGTTGATGGGGTGTCCTTTCCCCTAGAGCACTACCTTGCAAAATATAGTAGAAAGTCAAAGGACTTGAGTTCCAATCTTGACTCTGCCTCTTACTACCTGAGTGACTTTGTGCCAGTCACTTGACTTTTCTGGGCCTCATCTGTCACTTGAGTGGTTTGACTTGATCATTCAGTTATGAAGAAGGATTTCTAAGGATTTCTATGAATTCCCTGTTCTAGTCTTCATCTTAATCCTTTCTTTCCTGCCCTGTTGCCCTGACCATCTCTGCTTCTGTCATAATGGGGGCATTGACGTATGGGAAGACTGCAGAATCAGTGCTGGAAAGAACCTGCAAGATCTTTTAAGGTCAAGTCTAATCTTTTCTTCTACAAACAAGAAAATTCTTAGAATCCCTGAGTTGTAATGAGCCCAAGCCCACCATGAACAAAACAATTACTGGAAAAGAATCCTCTCTAAAACCAAAGAGTTGCTCCTCTGGCCTTTCTCTATATCCCCAGTATTGAGCAGAGTGCCTACCCCTTAGCGAGGTGGAAAGGAAGGGCATAAGCATTTATTAAGCACCTACTATATGCCAGGCACTGTGCTAAGCACTTTCCAAATATGATCCCATTTGATCCTCCCAACAACCTGGGAGGTAGGGGCCATTATTTTCCCCTGTTTGCTGTTGAGAAAAATTAGGGAGATAGAAGTTTAATGCCTGGCCCAGGTTCTAGATAATACAGCTAATAAGTATATGAGGCAGGATTTAAATTAGGTCTTCCTGACTCCCAGGCCCTCTATTCATTCTGCCACAGAGCTATGCTTTATAAACCCTTAATAAATGCTTATTGACTGACTAACCCTAGCCTCTGGCTGAAGATCTCTGAGGACAGCATCTACTGCTGCCTTTTCCACTTGTGGGGAGAGAGAAAGTGGCCCATGCAAGCAGTGGCTCGGTTCTTTTGCAGTTTCCTGATCCTGAAACTTGAAAGGAAAATAAATTCCCTATATTCATAGCCATCAACCTTGTGCATCTCATTATCTGGCTCTTTCACAAACACAAGATTCTTTGGCTAAATTAAGTTTTAAGCATTAAGGAATTTAGAGGAAAGAGTGATGCTTGAATGTCTAGGTTCCATTTAGTGTTTCCTCTGATTATCACGTAACCCCGATCATGTACTCACTGTTTGTTTGACAAAATATAATATTTACTACTCGGGGTGGCAGCTAGGTGGCACAGTGGATAGAGCACCGGCCCTGGAGTCTGGAGGCCCTGAGTTCAAGTCTGGCCTCAGACATTTGACCCTTTGTAGCTAAGTGACCCTGGGCAAATCACTTAAGCCCAATTGCCTCAGAAAATATTAGTGGGAGTTGCTGAGATTAAACACGAATCTAGCACCAGATATTTGCTTGTAGTAACAATAGTAATAGATATTTATATAACCCTTTAAAGGTTGCCAAGACATTTACATAGATTATCTGTGAGGACAGTGCCTGGCACTTATTAAGTGCTCAATACATGGTTTCTCATTGTTTTGATGAATGGAGTGACATGGGCCTCACAAACACCCTGGGAGATGTTTATCTTGAGTCATTTAGCCCCATTGTACTGATGAGCTAAATGAGGCGAAGAAGATAAGTGACCAGCCCATAGTCGCAGGATGTCTGAGGTGGGATTTGAACCCTAGGTCTTCCTGACTCCCAGCCCCACCACACTCTTCCACAGCTCATTCCATATTTCAACTGACTCCATCTATTCTATTTTGCAGAGAGTCAGCATGGTGTGGTGGATAGAAAGCCAGCCTGGAAGTCTGAAAGACAGAATCACAGAACTTGAGAGGTGGAAGGGATCTCAGTGGTCATCTAGTCAACTCATACATGAAATGACTCCCCCCTAGAGCATCCCTCTGCCTCTCTCCTATGCTGCCTGTGTGACCTTGGCCAAGCCACTCATCTCTGTATACCCAGGCAACTCTCTTAAGACTAAATTGCCAACCACCAGCTGATCCCCATTCATGCAGGGAATATCCCCACGGGGGTGGGGGAGGGTCCCTGTCCTACCTTCTCCCCCAGCCCAGTGCCAATGACACTGACCAGTTTGATTCAAGTCTTCTTCGTTGTTCACTATTTTAATATCCTCTTAACTGGTCTCCTTGCCTCCAGTTGTCTGTCTCTCCTCTCAAATTTCTTTCACACAATTGCCTAAGTGACCATCCTTAATGCCCCAGGCTGACCCTGTCATTGGGAAATCTCAGCGTCCTCCCAGATACAGTCAGCCTCGTTACTTCTACTTCCTCAGTATGCTCTGCTCCACCGATTGGAGGGTTAGGGCTCTTCCATTTGGGGAGGAAAACATCTCCTTTCCCACCTGGCTACCCTCATTTTGCGTTTCTTCGACTTCTCCATCCCCCTCCCCTCCCTCCTTTTCATCTTTCTTGTGTGTGTGTCATCTTTCCCCATTAGATTGTAAGCTCCTTGTGGGCAGGGCTTGTCTTTCTTTTCTGTATTTGCATCCTGAGCACTTACCATAATGCCGGACCCATAGTAGGAGCTTAATAAATGTTTACCGACTGATTATTGATATCATTCCACTCTTCTAAAACCGTCTGTGAGTCCCTATTGCTTATAAAACAAAATTCCAAATCTGTGACTTGGTATTTAAGACCCTGTTAAATCTCACTCCACAGTTTTGGGGGGTTTTTTTGCCTTGTTTCACATTATTCCCATTCCATTCCCACCAAACTGGATTTTCTTCTCAATAGTCCATTGCTCTTTCCAAACTTAATATGTTAATATCCATTCACAGATTTTCCAGGTTCTAATCTCCATTGCTGAGCTGCCTTCCCAAATCTCTTTAACCTAATTGATTGAGGCTTTGATCATCGTGAAATCGCTGAGGTTTAAATGACGATGTGTGTGTGTGTGCAGTGCTTTGTAAACTGTAAAGTGTTATGTAAATATCAGCTATTATCATCATTGAGAAGGGTTAAAATTGTATCAAATGCAATAATAACAATAGCTAAGATCTCTGAAGCTCAAATGTAACTTTCCTCCCATGCCATGTGCCGCATGAGCACAAAGTTGGAAAATGGATGTAAAGTATCAGGTGAGATCTTAGCAAGTCAGTCTGTCTCCAGAATAAAGAATGCTGTTGCCTCTATCTTTTCCCCTTGTTATATACTACCTCCATACATCTGCATGGCATCTCCTATGCCCTGAATCCAGTCCTTCCTCCTGTTCCCCCTACTTCAGGGCTTTCGGAGGGTAAGGGGCACCTCGTCCAGGAGCCCAGCCCTGGTTCCCCCAGCCTAAAGTATTTCCTACTTCCTCAAATTCTCCTTAACTTTTCTGATCTCTGATTCTTCTCTCTCCCTGCTCCCCCACCATTAGAATGTATCAGTAGAATGTAGCCTTCTTGAGGGCAAGGACTGTTCATTTTCTTCCTTGTATTCCCAGTGCTAGAACAGTGTCTGTTACACAGATAAATAAATGCTAGCTGGTTCAGTTCAATTGAATGTGTCCTTTATTGACCCCATACTCTAGCTTGCATTGCTGTTTTTTCTGTGAACAAGTCACGCCTCCCTAAGGAAGAAGCAAACCCCTTAAGGACAGAGATCAGGGCCCCTCTTTGTCTTTGCATCATCTACTCTCAGCCAAAGACTTGACCGCATACACGTTACTTAATCAGTGCTTTTTGGTTTTTGTTTGTGATGTTGGGCCTTAGCAACCAGCTGTGCAGTCACTCCAAAGGGGTCAATTACAGCATGACCCAGTGTGGTGTTGGGTTCCAGAAGGAAAGGAACTGCTATCGCCATGTTTTAAACACAGTCAGTACCACAGTGGCTCTCGTGACGTTCATGCCAGTCATGGGTGCTCTGTTGTTTTCCTAGGTAACAGCTCAGCAGAACATACCTTCTTTCCTTTCTAGACCCTGAAACAGCCTACACCCTCTGCTAAAAACTAGGATCTATTGGAGATAATCTGAATCCATGGGTTCAAGTTAGGATTGATTTTTGGCTCAGTGTAAGAAGGAACATTCTAAAAACCAGGACCATCTGCTAGTTCTCAATGACATTAGACTCTAGAAATATAATTTGAAAATTAACACTATCATGGTTTCATAGATTTAGAGGTGGAATCATCCCCAGAGGTCATTAAGTCTAACCCACTCCTGGCACAGATGAGGAAAATGTATCCCAGAAAAAGTTTAGTGGCTTGCCAGGTTCACACAGCTAGTAAGTGTCTTGAGGTGAGATTTGAACCCAGGTGTTCATGACACCAAGTCCATTGCCTTATCCACTTACACCATAGGTTCTCGAAGTGTGGTCTGTGGACGCCTGAAAGTCCCCAAGACCCTTTTAGGCCATCTCTGAGGTCAAAACTCTTTTTAGAATAAAAGTATTACTTCAGCTACAGAACTGTAGGAGGTCAGATTTTCTTCATGTACTTCAACCAAAATAGCGTAGTGCAACAGATTGACTGTAGAAGCAGATGTAGTAATACAGGTATGAGAATGTCTTCTATTAAGTCAAACAACAAAGCAACTTGCGACAATATACAAAACAATACTGCTCTTCTCATGAATTTTTTTAGAATATATAGTTGTTTCTCATATTTATCTTAAGATGTAATGCTTTTATTATTTTAAATGAACAAATAAATATTTTTAAAAATTGGTCAATTTTTATTTTATATAAAGTAAATATTAATAAATATAACTGCATAACCAACCCTCTTGGGAGGGATGGTCCTTAATTTTTAAGAGGGTAGAAGAGTCCAGAGACCAAGATGTTTGAGAATTGCTGTGCTAGCCCACACTGCTAGGGGATTGGATCCAGCGAAGTTTTCTATCTCTTCTAGCTCCATCAGTTCATGGTTCTATGTTGGCCTTCAAAGTTACAATGTCTGCACGCTTTTTGATTGTGGATTTCTGTTTGGTAGGTTTGCAATATGGTGGGTAAAGGGACTAGTACAGTAAACCTGATACTGGCCATGCCACTTCTCTACAAACTGTGTGGTCTTCCAAGCCATTTTCTCTCTCTGAGGTCCTAGTTTCTTTGCCTCTAAAATGATAAACCCGAAGGTTCCTTCTGACCTCTCATGTTCTGCACTTGTCATCCTGGAAAATAATCCCCTGCTTTTGTGAGGAGAATAAACATGCTAGTAAACATCATTGTGGGGGAGACCTTGGGAGGGTTGCCATCTTAACTCCTCTCTGCAGAATAAAAGAGTCCCGGCATGTTTGTCTTTGTTTGCTATCTGATTGCCCCTCTGGTGGATACACCTCCACACACAAATCATATCCGCTGCTGATATATAGCCACGAACAAATGATGTTCTCTGGGCCTATTTATCTTCTGTATTGACACAATTTAATAGAGTGGATTTTTTAAAGACAGTATTCACTTAGTGATTTGTTTTTCCTGCCTTGATGGTAATGGGTTTTGTGTCACCTTTGAATATGAATGTGAGGGAGGAATCATTTTTCATAGTGAATAGATACATAGTCTCAGGGCTGTGACTTTTTCTTTTTTTAAAACAGCCCAGCTTTCTGAGCAACAGGAAGATGTAGTAGATTTTAAGTTGATCTTGAAGACTAGGAAATCTGACATTCTGCTTTTGTCCCCTAACCTCTCAGTGCCCCAGGCAGTTTTCAAGGTGAAGAACGGATGTTGATCTGCTTTAGGAAAGGGACTTGACTCCTTGGGAATTCCCTACCTTGGAAATGAGTGAATAATAATCACTGAATTTGAGAGTTGGGAAATACCTCCGTAGCCATTCATCCCAACCCCATACATCAATGGGATTTCTTCTACAGCATACCTAATGAATGAAGACTTTCAATGAAGGAGAGCCCACCCACTGTAGGGCTGATCAGAAACATTTCTTTCAGCTCAGAATTTCTTTTTTGTTATTTTGACACCAAGGGTGATTATTTTTAGGAAATTGAATGAGAATAGACAAGCAAAGAATCATAGTGGAGACGTAGTGGTAGGAAATAAAAAAGTATCGAGATGATAACTTTTATTGAGAGTAATTATAAATAGTTAAGGGACAACTGTGTGGCACAGTGGATAGAGCACCAGCCCTGGAGTCAGGAAGAGCTCAGCTGAAATCTGGCTTCAGACACTTACTAGCTGTGTGACCCTGAGCAAGTCACTTAAACCCTGTTTGCCTCAGTTTCCTCATCTTTAAAATGGGCTAGAGAAGGAAATGGCAAACCTCTCCAGTATCTTCGCTAAGAAACCTCCAAATGGGGTCACAAAGAGTCGAACATGACTAAAATGACTGAAAAACAACCACAAAACAGAAATCATTGTTATTGCGTCTTCTGGAATGTGGCTTGGGAACTTCACCAAGAAAACCCTAAATGGGCTCATAAAGAGTTAGACATGAGTTAAACAACTGAACAAAAAATCGTTATTATACAAATTTAATTGTATTAACATGTAATGTTGTTTCTAATACATTTTATTTAACTGTAGGGCATAGTAACCACATCTGTGATTTTACTGCAACAAAAAACTCCATGGTGAGTCCCTCTACCGATGTAGGTCCATGTTCTCCCTAGAACTTTAGAGCCTTATGGCATTGCCCAGGTAAAGGGAATTTCTTCCTCTTGGACTTCCCTGTATCCATGAAATCTCAGATCAAGCACCAGTGTGTATGAGAATTGGGGAGAGAATATTGCAGTTACTGACTCATCACACAGCTTAGTTTCACCATCCGAAAGCTTACAGCATTGGGCTAAGCAATCATGAAGTACCTTCCAAGCTCTACCAGGCTATGACCCAGGTCAACAGCCTGTGTGAATCATGTTTAAAATAAAGTTCGAGTCTGACCAGATTGTACTCCCCTGCACAGGAATCTCAGTGAATCTCTATTGCCTCTGGGTTAAAATAAGAACTCTTAGCCCTGATAACTGTGACTCTCCACAATCAAATTTGTTATGTGATGCCAGCCTTGTTCATGCTCCTTCATGCATTCCGCATTCCAGCCAAATACCTGCTCTTCCTAGAATTCTGACTCTGTCTCCCACTGTTGTACAGACTCTGTCTCCTGGCTAGAATGTATTCCCTCCTGACTTCCACATCTTAGCACAGAGTCTTGTGCATATTTACGTATTTGTGGAATCGAAATAACTCTTCCTAGCAACAGAGGTTTGCAGTCATCAGCTGATCCTCAAGACAGTCTGTTAGAGAATGCTGTGTGGTTCACTGAGTTCGATTTTATGCCTTACTTACAGATGGAAGATTAGGTATAACTGGCCTTTTTCCAAGTAGGTCCATTTAGGGGGAAACCAAGCAGTCATCACAGAACCATGAAGCCCACAGGAAGAAGGAAGGAAGGAAGGGAGGGAGGGAGGGAAGAAGGGAGGGAGGGAGGGAAAGGAAGGGAAGGAGGGAAAAGAAGGAAGAAAGGAAAGGAGGGAGGGAAGAAAGGTGTAGATGAAGGAAGGGAGATAAGAGAGGAAAGGAGGGAGGGAGGGAAGGAAAAAGAGAAGGATGGTGGAGAGAAGGGTTGGGAGGGAGGAAAGAAAGAAAACAGGAAGGGAGGGAAAGAGCGAGGCTACCAGGAAAGTGAAAGTTAGAGTTCTGCTTTACTCTGAGCTAATCATAACCTATCTTGAATACTGTGGTGAGTTGTGGGCATCATGTTTTAAGAAGGATGTTGATTGGCTAGAGTAAGCAGAAAGAGCCTTGAGGTCATGCTATCTATTGGGTCAGCTAGGGAGCACCACAGAGCACTGGGCCTGAGTCCAGCCTCAAATACTTAATAGCCATGGGACACTGGGCAAGTCAATGCACATTGTCTGCCTCAGTTTCCTCATCTGTAAAATGGTGATCATACTAAATTACATCTACCTCCTAGGTTTGTTCTGAGGATAAAATGAGATGACACCTGTAAGGGTCTTACCACAGTGCCTGGCACATGATGAGCACTTGGTAAACATTCCTTTCCTTTCTTCCTTATGAGCTGAATTGATCTTTTCAGGCCTCGCCTGTACTAGGCCTGTTTTTGAACCCTCCACCTCAGCCAACATTTCTGTCTCCTGAATAGAGCTTTTATTTTCCCATCTCCACAGCCTGTGCCACTTGGAAAGCCTTTTTCCTCCTCTACAAATCATCCTTTTCCCCATGCAGACACCACAAAGCATTCTCTGCCTGTCCTAGTGGTGGGAAATAGGTCCCTTCCTCTGACTTCCAGGTGGTCAACAGGACCTTGTTATGCCCCTGTTGTGGACAGTGGAACCAGGATTAGGACTTGTCTTGTACTTTCCTATTTTAACTAATTATTTTGCTAACTCCACCTAAAGCTTGATGGTTTCTACCTGATGCTGGAAAATAGGTGCTGTTGGTCATAAGCTAAATTTTTATTCCCTGGGACCTCCTTCTTAAGCCTCAGCCCATTTGAAATTAAACTTGGATTGGCTGCCTCACGAAATCTTCCCTTGCTATTTTGATTTATTTCTGTGTCTGACAACTCTAACATTTATTCTGTACATTGAATAATAGTAGAATGTTTCTGCAGGTAATTTGGAAGTATGTTCTTACAGAGGTTGCCAGAATTTTCTGTTGCTATATTTTCCTCTAAATGTTATTTTATGTTAATATCAGAAACATTAGCAATTCAAATCACTTAAGGCCTTTTGATAAATCTTTTTTTTAAAAAAAAGTGGTAGACATTCTCTGTTTCTAAAATAAACGGCACTTGAGAATTTCAGCCTCTTGGGGATGAATGTTTTTAATATAAATATATGCATAAACATAGACTAGTTTTGTCAGATTTACATATCCCTACACACATTTTAAAAGGATGCTTTTTGTAACTTAACTGGACTCTGGTTGACTCTCTTGTTCCTTAGGCTAATTCTTCGTGTTGATTTTCAGGTTTAAAACTCTCTGGCTCCAAATAGCATGCCTCTTCAGTCATAGTGTTGTAGAAGCTAGATACCCTGAGACCCTGTAGTGAGGACAGATGCATCAAACATCAGGCTTCTAGTAGTCAGATGAATGCATTCATCTGAGAGACTCAGGCAGACTGTCATAGGTGTCTTCAAATATCTGTAGCCTTGTTGTTGTGAAGCAGGATAATAATTATTCTTTTTGGCCCCAGAGGACACAGCCCAGTACAGTGGGTAGAAGCTATTACAACTGTGTAAAAGCACAGTCATGCCTTGGGCGTAAGGTGGGTTACCCCTGTTACATTAGGGAAACCTTTCAAGTATAAATTCGAGTCCATGGCCCCTGGGTCCCTTCTATTCTGTGACACACTTTGCTGAGCATTAGTGGTGAGCTGCTGAGGGCAGTACTGTAGGTTGGGTTACCCATGAGCACTTATTATGTGGACTATCCGGGGCTGAGCATTCTGCTGTGGTGTAGGGTTGGGTCCCTGCCCTTAAGCAGCTGAGGCAGAACCAGGGCACCAAGCAATTAGACACATTGCAAATGCTAAATTATGGTAAATGGGATAAGAACTCAACATTTCTAGAGGGGAAAGATCACTGTAGAGTAGAATGATCAGAGATGGCTTCCCAGGGGCATTCTAGCTTGGTCTGACCCTTGAATGCAGGAGCCTTGGATCATTTTGGTGGGGAAGGGGTTCATTTGTTAGCTCCATTCTGAATATTGTGTAGGCAGCTGGGTGGCTTAATGGGTAGAGCATTAGACTTGGAGTCCTCCTCAGGCATCCCTAAGCTCAGACCCCACCCATCAGCCTTGGGAACTGTGTGAGCCTGCACTAGTCAATTAATTTTTGTCAGCCTTAATTTCCTTATCTGCAAGATGGGAATAGTAATAGAGCCTGCCTCCCAGGGTTATTATGAGGAATGCATGACATAATTTACATGAGCCATGTTGCAAACTTAAAGCAGGATGTAAATTTTATTCTTTTATTATTATTATTAGATATATCTTCTGAAGACTACACATTACATACTATTTCCTGGCATCAGTCTCATTGATTTTTTTCATCTTCTGTCTTTGAAGTATGCGTAACATACCCTTTAGCTATGACATGCTTATTGGTCCACTGAGATTGCTTTGTTTTATTTGCACGAACAGACCCAGCACAGAAATGCCGTCTTTATTTATTAAGGCTTGCAGAAATACAAATCCTGAAAATCCAATAACGTATGAATTACTTCTGGAGATGCTAATGTCTAATTTATTTTATTTTCCATTTTCATTTTAAATAGAAAAAATCAGGCAAAGGTATGCAGATCTGCCTGGAGAGCTGCATATTATTGAGCTGGAGAAGGAAAAGAATGGGCTTGGCCTCAGCCTTGCCGGGAACAAAGACCGGTCTCGGATGAGCATCTTCGTTGTGGGAATTCACCCTGAAGGACCTGCTGGCCGGGATGGGCGCATGCACATTGGTGATGAGCTTTTAGAGGTAACAGTCACTCAAATTTCATGTTTGCTTTGGGTGTTGTGTCAGAATCAATTTGACTTGACACATCTGATCAGAGGATCACACATTTTGAGCCAGGAGGGGCTTTGGTGATCAGTTTTCTGGAAGAGAAGATAGAGTAATGTCTTTTAAAGCTAAATAAACCATCTTGCTTTTCTGTTTCCTTGAAAGGAATGGTGGTAGAGGTAAGCACCAATGCAAATTTGCTTCTTGTTTTTATTTTTATTTTTTTCCCCACTTCATAGTATTTTCTTTTTTCCAATTACATGTGAAGATAGTTTTTTACCATGCTTCTTGTTTTTAAATGATGCTGGCTTAGGACTAAGGGCATTGCTCATGGAAAATTTCAGAAGCACTTTGAAAAAGCATCATTGAATAATAGAGGCAGAAGTTAGCCTGTTCTGAATACCAATGGCCAAAAGATTTGGGGCTAGGCTCTATTCTTTATCTTGGATCATTTTATTGTTGGGTCTCCCTGGGTTCCAGACTTGACAATGAGGTGTGACCTTGTTACCATGGCTGCTACAAAATATATTCAATAAGGGTTTTCAGGAGACCAGACATAAGGTTGGGAAAAATAGGCCAATCTTGGAGGAAAGAAACCTGGATAAGAGGCAACATTTGCCGATGAAAGAGCCCAGAGGGTGAAGTCCAAAGACTTGATTTCAAATCCCAACTCAGACACTTTTTGATTTTCTAACATTTGGAAAGTCATTTCAACTCTTCAGGCCTCGGTTTTCTCATCTGTAAAATGAAATGGTTTGGGGAGATTATTAAATTCAGGAAACATTTACAACCAGCACTGTGTTGGATCCACAAAGCTTAACATGAAACAGTACCTGTTCATCAGTAACTTAACATTCTATTGGGGACAAAACACAGACACAAATAAGTGAATGTAAGATGCATACGCAAGAAATACCATGGAACAGATAATCGCCAGTAGCTGACATCCATCTCCTAGGGTTGATACAGGTCTTAAATGAGATATTATCTCTAAAGCATTTCACAAACCCTATGTTATTCCAACCATTTCACTCATATGCAACTCCTCATGACCCCTTTTGGGTTTTCCTTGGCAGAGGTAGTACAGGGATTTGACATTTCCTTCTCCAGCTCATTTTAGTAATGAGGAACTGAGGCAAATAGGGTTAAGTGTCTTGCCCAGGGCCACACAACTAGTAAATATCTGAGGCCATATTTAAATTTAGTAAGATGAGTCTTCCTTACTTCCAACCTGGGGCTCTATGCACTGCACTGCCTAGCTGCCCCTGTGGTACTCTTATAAATATCAGATACTTTTGTTGGAATAACTGTTATTTATAATAGCCATCAGGCTATTATTTTCCACCAATTTATATTACATTCCATGAATTTATAATTGCCATTGGGCTCTTCCACCAATCAGAAAAGGTTTTCTTGATTCTCCCAACCCAGCCTCCATGTCTATTACAAGGGGGGAGGAATTTGTTGACCCCCTGCTCCTAAATATGGGACATAAGGAACAGATATCCCATGGCTCAGAAGGTTACATCTTGTTTTCTGAAAGTAATGGTTCTATTTTATCTCATCCAGGGTCCCATCTCTCTATGACCCTTCAGACTTGGGCTCAGAATAAAATTCCTACTCCTCCGTCACTTGACTGTTGTGGAGTTGGTGTTGAAGGCCGAGGTTTTCCAGGCACAACTGTGAATCCACCTTCACAACCTAGTTCCCTGGCTCCGTGGCTTCCCAGCCCCCCAGTTCCAACATCTCCCTGGCTCCCTGCAGGATTTACTCTCCAAAGCTGTCACTGGCAAGAATGCTTTTCTGACCGCCCAAGATCATTTCTGTACAGCTTCCTTTTGTTTCTGTCAGTGCAGTGTTTATAGAGGCTTCCAAAAATACTGAAAACTAATGCATGTAGGACAATGTTTGGTTCAGTTACTTTTCACAGAAACATCCTTCGAACAAACCCATGAAGATAAAACAACAACAGTGTCATGTCTTACTTAGTGAAATAGATTTGGCCTGCCCCCTTTTGGTTTGGTGTCCTCATAGACTCTGGCACAGAGTTGGCCCTAAATCGACACTTGCGAGATGATTAATTGTGGTATGTTGGTGGCCACAGGTTCTCAAAAGTTCCAGGAGATCACAAGCTCTGGACAGTCCTACCAAGAGAGGAAGGCTGTGATGACAGGCTCAGAGATAGTGGCCACCTTTCAGGAGGAGCCAAACTAATTTTGGAAAGATTTGCCACCAGTTCATCATTACATCCTAGCTTGAATACTTGAGGAGATCCCAAAGGCCAGATAGTCCAACTTCTTTATTCCCCAGATGAGCAAACCAATGACCAGGGAGGTTATGTGACTTAGACTCAAAGGATCATGGACTTAAATCTGGAAGAGGCTTTAAGAGACCAGCCAGTCCAACCCTACCCTTTTTACAAATGAAGAAACTGAGGCCTTGGATGGTTAAGTGATGTGAATATTATGTTTTAGATATTTGGAGTCTGAGAATCCATTGAGGGTTTTCTGTGGGTGCATAATTTTATGTATTTGTGTTCTTAATGAAATCATTGCTCACTGTGATTGGAGGATTCCTGAGGGCAGGGGCTATTTGTTTTTGTTGTTGCACCAGCAAATAGCACATTGCCAAGAAGATAGTCATCAAAAAATAGAGCTTATAGGCTGGAATGGAGTACAGCTTATAGGCATAAATGGAATTGAATGGACATGAAAGGAATGACTAGCCCAAACCATGTGTGAACACTCCTTTCATTTTTAAACCATCATGCTCTACTTTCTAGGCAGTGATGCTTTGGAATATTCCAATGTACCTTCACCAGACACCTGAAAGGGACACCAAAATCTTCGGAGATCTTTTTAGCAAAAGGCAGACATTTCCGGAGCTTCTCTTGCTTGCCTGGTGCTCTCTTCCCAGCAGTTTATAAACCTTGCAGTTCAGAACCCCAGGGAGATCACTACATGTGCCCAGGAAGGAGCTATCCAGCTCTCAATTTGGGCAGAGGTTTTGAGCATCAGTGGATACAGCAACTCATTGCTAAATGCCATCTCGTTTTTTCTTCTGCATTGCTAGTGATTTTAATGGTTTTTTTTTCTTTTCCCTTCTGGGCTGCTTAGGGGAAGACTAGGGCAATAAAACTGTTAATATTTGTTTCTTCCATCTTGGAAGCTAAATGAGGTCCTTTGGGCATTGTTGGGGATCTTAGACCATCAGGGGTTTTGAACCAGAAGGAAGGAATATTCAAGCCATTTTATGCAGCCCCCTCATTTTAAAATGGTGCGAGCAGAGGGCTGGCCCATTTAGGTGATCTGTCCAAGGTCCCCCCAGTATGACGTGCAGAGGCAGACTTTGTACTCAGGCCCTCACACCCCGCAAAGCTGCGGTTCTGTCCACTCTAGCATGAACACGGGAGTCTTTAGGACTAGAGCGTTTAGAAGTCACGGGATCGTGACTCTCGAGTGGGAAGCAACCCTCCAGGCCCAGCCTCTGCTGCTTTCTGGGCATCGCCTCTTCCTCCTTGCTTCTTCCTGATTTGGGCCAGTGTCACTGTTTATTGGCATCCCTCTCACAAGTTAACACTGCAAGGAGAGATTAGACACTAAAGTCAATTAATTTTGCCATCTTCTTGTCTTACTCATTAAGAGGATCGGTGGGGGGAAGAATTGAATCTGTTGGCTATAGGGAGGCTTCTGAGGCCGCCTTCCATTTAATTTCTCCCTGATAGCCCTCCTTCCTAATTAATGTAATCAATCAAGGTTTTATAAACTCCAAAACAGGCATGACCTCTCTAGTGGGAGAACTTCTCATTTAATTCTTGAATTCTTTCTTCTCCGTTAACTTTCTTTAAAAAAAAAAAAAGGAGAATTATATGGATATATTTAGTTTTTCCATTGCCTGAATTTCCCTCTGTATCACTCCTACTCCCCCTTCCCTGAGAGGCATCCTGAGAAACACAACTTGGTGGGTTTTTTTTTTTAACAGAAAAGAGGAATAGGCTAAAAATATTCAAAAATGTATGCTGTTTCACATCCATGGCCCTGTCACCTTTGCATAGGAGAAGGGCTGTTTCTTCTTTGCTTTCAGGCCAAACTTTTTCTTTATGCTTTTCTTGCTTTGTGGCACTTCTTACCTTTCACATTGTGATATTCACTGTGTGTATCGTGTCCTTGGCTCCAATTCTTTCACTTCAGTTCATGTTGTCTTACCGTTAACGTACTTTATATCATGCTCCAACATGGGAGCAGGGAGAATTTAGGTACCTCAGTGGATAGAGCATGGACCCTGAAGCAGGAAGACCCTGAGTTCAAATCTGACCTCAAGAGCCTAGCTGCATGACTCTGGACAAGTCCCATTTCTTATCTGTGCCTCAGTTTCCCCAAGTGTAAAATGAGAATACCTCGTACCTGCCTACCTCTCGAGGTCATCATAGGATCAAATGAACTAATATTTATGAAGCACTTAGCACAGTGCCTGGCACACAGTAGGTGCTATACAAACGTTATTGATGATGATGACGAAGAAGGTGATGATGATGTCTGGCATCAACTCTAGTGTCATCGTGACGTTATTATTGACCAGACCACAGAAAATTGGCTCAAAGAAAACTATGTGAGCTGATAGTCAGCAGTACTGTGTGCTACTGAACCCTGACTGTTAGCAGAACCTTTCTTAACTTAAAGGGAAAGAACTTCCCCACCAACTTTTCAGGTAAGCTTCCCAAAGTACAGTGTGGCAGAAATCCTCTTTGTGCACACACATTTTCTCCCTTCATTGTCAGCTTAATCCTGTGTCAGCTGCTGAATAAAGGCACTTTTGACTTGGGAGACATCCCTGTCCATTTTCCCAGAAATTCTCACTTTCTCAATCTGTGTGTGTTTGAGAGGCGTGGGGTGGGGGAGGTATTTTGATCATTTAGGTCCACATGGTTTTATCTTTCCTCTGTCTCTCTCTGTCTCCTCTGCCCCTAGGGTTTTCATCAATGCCTTGGATTCTATTCCCTAATTCTGGGTAGAAGTTTTCCTCCATTTATTCAAGTAATTCATTCACATGTAATTAAAATAGAGAGTCCTTTATGGTAATGAGATGTCACATTCCTCATTTTCACATAGCCTGTGGGTCAGGCTGTCAGAACTTGAACTCAGGTCTGAATTCCTTCCCCAAATGTTGGGTGTCCATCTATTACCCCATGTCATGTATGTGAGCCTTTCCTGATTCCTCAAATTTTAAAGGTCTCCTCCCTAAATTAACATTACTTTGCATATATCAGCTGTGTCCATTGATAGGAGCTAAGCTCTGTGAAGAGAGGGACAGTGTTCCGTTTAACTTTTTTATGTGCCACTGTTTGGCACATAGTTGGTGTTTAATAATTGCTTGTTGAATGCCAGCTCTCCATCAGCTCTGTTAGGCTGCCTCTATAAGAAAGGTGCCCAATCTAGCATACTTGTCCTTACAGAGGGAGTATGCTAGGGAGTAAAAGTAACATTTGGCAAATATATTAACCAATTGAAATAGCTGGTCTGTATTGTATTTCTTGTATGCATGTTTGGTAAACTTTGGCAGAATGATTTATTAAGTTAAATACTAAGTATATAGGCAGGTGTGTGACCCTGGATAAGTCACTTAACCCTGTTTGCCTCAGTTTCCTCATCTCTAAAATAAGCTGGAAAAGATGAAGGCAAACCACTCCAGTGTCTTTGCCAAGAAAATCCCAGATGGGGTAAAGGATAGTTGGATGTGACTAAAACAACTGAACAGCAACAGAAAGCCTCAGGGCCTGGCACATAGTAGTGCTGTCCTTTCCCTTTACTTAAAGTTAAGGGTCACAGAGACTGAAAAAGTTTGGAAACCCATATTCTTTAGAGGAAAATGTGTGTGAGGAGGGAAGGGGGCAGTCAGGGCTTGCAGTGTGATTTGTGCAGAGACCTCCCAGTGTGGAGACTTCTTATTGCAATACAGGTAAAGAAATCCTCTGTGATTTATAATCTGAAGCAGTTAGTCCATTGAAAATAAAGTGATTTACATATAGCCAGTATGTGTAAAGGACAGGACATGAACCCAATCCTTTCTGACTGGAAGACCAAAACTCTATCTTCTTTATCACATTTCCTCTGTAGTGCTCATCTCTAGTGGATAGAACAGAAAACAGATGAAAATATGGCCTGACTCTCCTGCAATCAGAAACACTCCTTCTTTATTAATGTCATGTCAGGGGTGGTATTCCCAAGTGACATTTCTAGGAAGCCTTACTTCGGCTGTCAGCATGGATTCTTCCCGTGGAAGAACATCAATGAGACCTGTCAGTCGATGGCCCACTCCATTTGTATAAGAACCTACTTACACATTAAAACCCTAGAAGAGAATGTGATTAGAATTTCAGCTCTCTTCCCTCTTTTCCACCCTCTTTTCCAGGACTTTGGGGGCTTTGAATCAATTTAAAATGTCATGACCATATAATTACCATGTACTCATAAATGAGGCTTGCTTGGGTCTCATAACAATTAGATTCAAAAAACAGGCAGGCATAGCAGTGGTGCCCCCAAGTATTGCTTGGATTTAGTGTACACTATTGGCAGGAGGCCTCCCAGGACCCATAGGAGGAAATTATAGTGATGCTGCTTTCACTTCTATTATTGGAGCTCGTTAATTAAGAGACAAATTATATATTAACTTTTGATGATGGAAATACAAGTGAGGCTGATACAGTGTATAGAAACTGGCCTGAGAGTCAACAAAATATAGATTCAAGTCCTAACTCTGACATACGCTGGCGGTCTGACCATGGGCAGATAGCTTAACCTCTGAGTGCCCCCAGGTAGCACTAACCAAATAGGTTGTGGAGAAAATGCTCATCTACCACATTCTTGGAGTCTTCTCACTGGGCACTCATGAAATCAGGTCTGGTAAAAACCAATAATAACAGTAGCAGTGATTGCAACCATTGAGACCCGGAAAGACAGGATCCAGTGGCTAGAATTATGCACCAGAAGCTCGCTCTCTTTTATAATAAACTGGCTACAAATATGAACCACCACCACCACCCCCCCGCCAAATACCCTTAAGAAAGAGCAAACTCTACTGGAATTGGAACAACAGAGGCCTCTTTCATCATCATTGTCCTTCTCAGTGATGGTCACGTTCCTCTTTCAAGTTTGCAAAAGGCTTTTCAGGTATCGGTGCATTTTATCAATGTATTGTTACTGATAAAATTGGTGCCACCAAATGTCTGGACGTAAAATTGATCCATACAAGTTTTAGAACAATGACTCAGATAGATTTCACCATACTTACTCTCCAGACAATGTGGAATGATTAATTTTCAAATGGAGACCTCACAAAGGAAATTGAACTTCTGTGTCAGCAGAATGAGGTGCAGGCTGTTCCTTCTGCTCCTGGAGTTGTCCTAAGGACACTTTCAGTGAATCTTCAGAAAATCATCTTACATATCAATGCTTTCATTCAAATGCAGCTAAGCCATCATTTTATGAACCTTTGCAACAGTCTGCAGACATTAAATATAAAAGCATAATAGCAGGAGACTGACCAGTCCCCAGATCATTTCTATCTGCGCTCCTTCAAAAAAGTGATAAGGAGATAACCAGGCTGATAGTCTAATAGTAACTTCCCCATTGTCATGTGTATCCCTCAAGTTGTCCTGAAAATGCTTTCAGTTAGCATGCAGAGGGCTTAGCTTACATTCTAAAATGTTTATTCATTTTTTGGGGAAAAATTCTAGTTTTATTCATCTGTGCAATAGTCCAGAGAATATGAAATGGAATGGAATAGCATCAGGCTAGTGACTTAGCTCAGACCATCTCTATCTGAATTCCATTGAAATAGGAAAATAAAGGGATACTAACAAAATTGCGCTAACATTTTTGGAACCCCTGCATAGTAAATAATTGGCATTCTGTTGCGTTCTAAAGTTTGCAGAAAGTTTTACAGCCATCGTCTCATCCTGTGAGGTCTTGCGAGGTGGATAGTATAGCTATCATTATTCTCAGCACCAGCCCCTTCCATATGTGTTTATACGTCATTAAAATGTAAGTTCCTTGAGGCTAAGGATTGTCCCATTTTGTCTTTGCATCTATAAAACTTTGGAGAAGAAATTGGCCAACCATTCCACTATCTCTGCTAGGAAAATCCCAAATGGGATCGTGGGGATTGGAGCAAGACAGAAACAATTTGACAACACTCTTAACACCTAGCGTAAATCCTGTTACATAGTATGAATTTAACAAACACTTTTTGCTTCATCTCTTTATTTCATTCTTTCATCCTCATTTTTAAGGTAAGAAGAAAGTAAAGCTCATGATAAAGTGATATGCTCCTATTTGCATAACTAATCCCTTTTGGAGGTAGTATCTACCTCTCTGTCTCCAAGACTGTTCTCCCAGTTTTCTGCTTCTCTTACTTACAAATACCAAGAGTGTGAGTTGCATCTCATTATTATTATTAACAAGTCCATTCAGGAATACTCAGGAGTATTTACTGTGGTAGGAATCTAGATCAACTGTACCATGAGCAGGCTGGACAAGGTGACTTCTGAGCTCATGGCGGTGATCAGAACCCTGGACAGCGATTTGTGTCCTAAATTAAAATCCCAGCTCCGTGAGTAGATGCATGGTGAGACCATGGAAAATCACTTCCTTTCTCTGGACTTCAGTTTCCACACTTGTAAAATGAGGCCTTGGGGACTCTTTCATGTCCCTTGTGATTTAAGGTTTTATGTAGTGATCCACTGCGGATACCTGGGCAACCTCATCGAGTGACGTCAGGAGACTCCTAATACAAAAGATCCTGAGGCAGCGTGGTACAGTTGAAAGAACCCTGCATCTGTAGTCAGAGAATATGGGTTCAAATCTTTCCTGTGCAACTTTGAACAAGTCACTTAAAATCTGTGGGCCTCAATTTCCTGATTTGTGAAATGAGGTTTGTGGTAACTTCTGATGGCACTTCACTCTCTAGATCTGTGTTCCTCTGATGGGCTAGAGTGAAGGGCCACTGTTTGGTCTATAGGTTTTCTCCATTCAGGCTTTGGGTTCTATGGGCTCATCCCCAGGGGTGTGATATTTTTGGCCCCACTAGCTCTCACATTATAGAAGTGACTGCAATCTATCCATGGCTAGTGGCTGTGAAAGTGGGGACATTTACAAAGAGCTATTTTGTCTTAGTGTGTACTTAGCACTTCAGAAAGAAGTACACTGATTAAAGTCACAGGACTTGCATCCACATCCCTTGCCCTTATGTAATCTCGAGCCAATCAGTAACCTCCCTGTACCTCAGCTCCCTCATCCATTAAATGATGAAGTTGAACTAGATGGCCTCCAAGGTCCCTTCCAGCTCTTGATTTATTATCCTGTGACACATCACTTCACTTCTCTGGCCTCAGTTTCCTCATCCATAAAATGGGCCTCTGAGGTCCCATCAGACTCTAGATCTGTGGTCTATAAAATAAGGTGTTTCTGCGAAGTCATCTCCAACATCCCTTCCAATTTTGACATTCTATGAGTCTCTCCATACTTATGTCTAAGATGTGGATGCTTGTCATTCTCCCCGAATGATGGTGTATCAGCTGCATGTGAGAATTAATCAGTAATTGAAGCAGGTTGGCTTGCTGAAAGATGTACACTGTTGAGGAAGGAGCCAATGTAAAGGCAAGATCTCATATGTTTTCATCAGATACATCTTGAGCTCATGTATTATTCTTGTGTGTGGTTCTCTACCATGTCAATGTTTTGATAGAAAGACATGTATTTTGTGATTAAAAATAATCCTCTTATGAATAATCTTTTGTAGGTAGCTCACCTCTAAGTCCATTTTGAGAATGGCCTTGATAATTATGGATATCAACATGACAGAATGTTATTATGCCATAAGAAACACCAATAGTAAAAATGCAAGGAAGTAAGGGGAGACTTTGAAAAACTCAGATTCTGAATCGAGTCTTGTGTCCACTTCTAAGTCCCACAGTTTGAGAAATACATCAAGAAGCTGCAAAGTGTCCCACAGAGGGCAAACTGGATGGCAAAGGGCCTTGAGTATATGTCTTACTTAGGAGAATTAGTTGATGGATTTGAGGATTTTTTTCCTGGAGAAGAAAAGACTCAGGAGGAAACGAAAGCTGTCTTCAAGTATTTAAAAGGCTGTCGTGTGTAAAAGGTCTTAGAGTTGGTCTCTCTTTTGACTTGGAAGGCAAAATTTTAGAACTTGGAATTTACATTTGATGGAAACTTTCTGACAGTTTCAACTATCTGGAAGTGGACTGGGCTGCCTTGGAAAGGTAATGACTTAGCACCATTCAGGGTTTTCAGGTAGAGACTGGGCAATAGCTTCTCATTTATATCGTCATAGAGAATTCTTTTGCAGGCTGTTGGACTAGTTAGCCACAGAAGTCCCTCCTACCTCTGTGATTCTGTAACATGATGTAGAGTACAAAAAACAGAACCAGCAAGTTTTTAAATATATACCCTCTCTACAACTATGTGAAATTTTAATAGCCAGCAAAATAAAATCTGGAAAAACACAGGGGCATATTAAGGACTCAAACAGAAACCACAGCAATCATCATTATAATGGACTCTATTCCCATCTACCTAGCATGGTATAATGTACACAGAACTGAATTCAGAGTCTGGAAGACCTGGTTTCAAGTCCCATCTTTGAAACATTCTGTCCTTTTAATCCTTGTTCTAAAGTAATTTGCCAAAATATTTGTTCCAAAATAAATTGCCAAAGTGATCTGAAATTAAGGATTAATTTCTCTTTGCCAGCTTCTCTCTTAAAATATGGATTCCCCATCCATAGTGGTAAAGTCATCAGTCCTTCTCCCTTAAGTATGATTTACTTCTTTTAAATCTCCGATTTAATGTTAAATGGACATTTTGGTTGGATAAGGAAGAGGGAGAAGTATGGAGTACTTTAGGAGAGATTTAGGTTACATGACAGTGCTCTGCAACTGATTCGGAATGATAAAGTATGTTAGGAAATGGGAAAGAGATGTGGAGAAAGAACTGGGAGGACAGGAGAATCTATCTGTGTCATGGTCATTTTGTCAAAGTGTCTCAGTGGCAGCTGCTCAGGTGGCAGTTAAAACCACCTTTCTTGCTGTAAGGTGTGCCATGTTTGGTCTAAACCAATGGTGTCCAAAGTTAGGACCCTTACTATGACCCAAACGTGTAGGTGATAAAGAAATTGGAAGTGGAGACAATGGCTCAAATCCAATACACCATGAAATAGACAATCACAAGGCTTGGCTCCAATACAGCCACACCTCCCCTTTACCCATGATCCCACTCTATGCCCTCCCACAGCTACGCAAGCTTTCCATGCTATATATCAAGTCCTCAGGGCAGTTCTGAACTAACCACAACCCAATCACTCACAGCAGCAAATGTAGATAGGTACCACTGAGAAAAGTCCAACTACCTCCTCACAACAGCATATCTACTCCATACTCCCCTCTACAGTCCCTTTCTGTGTGGTACCCAGATGTTGGAAAAGGAGCTCTTAGACAACCTGGGATCTTATTTTTTCTTTCTTCCCATAGTGTTACCAGATGGAGTAATTTTCCTCTTGTCACTTAATCTTTCACTGTTTCATTTTCTCCTATGAGGTGAGGGTGGGGAAGCATCATGATGACAGTTTTATATTTTACATAAAGAGTGAAATTTTAGTGAAAGAATGTAGAATCAGGAACGAACATTTGAGTTTCTGCCAATTAATTATGGAAATTTGCATACGTGAGATCAGCTATCTAATCTTCACTTTTCTTAACGATAAAATGCTCTCAATACTACCAGATCCTTTCCTACCCCATAGGAATAGTATAAAAATTCCAAAAATAATAAAAGGGGCTGAAATATTTTCAGAGATTTTTTGGTGGTAGAAAACACAATAAATTTCCTAGTTATTTTTAGTGTTTTTTATGTGTAGGTACTTAACAATGGACGAATGATCCACAAAGTATATTACTAACATTATAATAGTAATATTAATAACAAGATGCTCCACTTCAGTTGTAAAGAGATTCCATTTTTGCATGAACTTCAATGGCATCTTGTAGGTGGTGGTAGAAAAAGGCCAAATACCATGTTTGTATGGGATGCCTTTTCTTTTTAGCGGTTGTTTTTTCAATACCTTTTCCCATCACAGTAGTTTCCCATTTTATCATCTCTGCACCAAACCCTGACTTGCAAGAAATAAAACACAAAGCAAATCCAACTGTTACAGCACCCCCATGTTACAACATGGCCCACCTTCTAAACCCATGGTCTGTTCCCCAACTCTACGAAGCCAAAGGACACATGTCTTTTTGTTGGGTCACCACCACCAGTCAGAATAGCGTTGCCTTGCAATGGATTTGTTTTTGGTTGCATCACTTGCTTTACAGAAATTATTCTAGATATAAATTAGTGTAATGCTATCGACATGTCAGGGATTAGCTTTACAACTGTTTCTGGATGAGTCCTTGCTCTAGGGGAAAGAGGGATGGGTTTGGATGCAGAGGCCTGGATCTCTGTGTATCCTGGTTCTGACCCATATTACCTGTAGGGTCTTTTTTACATTTGCTTGGCCTCTGTTTCCGTATCTGCCAAATGATGACAACAGCTATAATAATGTCTCATATTTCTGTATAATAGTCTAGGACTTTAAGATTTACATAGCACTTATTATCTGATTTCATCCTCCCAACAGCCCTTCGAGGCAGGTACAATGGGTATCATTATTTCCATGTTTCAGGTGAGGAAACAGTCTGAGAGAGGTTAGTGACCTGTCCCTTCTCCCTTCTCCTGTCTGAGGCAGCATTTTAATTTGAGAGTATTCCTTAACTTGTGATGAAACTTACTATTCTCCACCAGCTGAAGGACTCAGAGTGTGGACTGAAGTATGTTTTCTTCTCTTCTTTTGCCTCTCCTCTCCTTTCTCTCCTCTCCCATCTGTCTTCTCTTCTCCTCTCCTCCCTTCCCTTCCCTCCCCTCTATTCTCCTCTCCTCCTTTCCTCTCCCATTTCTCTTCTCCTCTCCTCTCCCTCTCTCCCTCTAACCTTTGGCTAATGTGAGAATTTATCTTGCCACTCCATAGTCAGCTGGATTTTTATTTTTGGAGGGGGGAAGGCAGGGCAATTGGGGTTAAGTGACTTGCCCAAGGTCACACAGCTAACAAGTGTGTCAAGTGTCCAAGGCCGGATTTGAACTCAGGTCTTCCTGACTCCGGGGCTGGTGCTCTACCCACTGTGCCACTTAGCTGCCCCTCAACTGGATTTTTAAAGCAACGTAAATTTTCCAAGGTTGTTGGAGAATAAGTTTCTGAACGAAGCTGTTTGTGTTGCCAACATTCCCACTGAATTATAAAATAAGTTCCCCTTTTCTAGAAGAGGGGCAGGAAAATGAACATATCACATTTCTCCCTTGTGGTCTTCCTAATCCATAAGGGATTGGTTGCTTTGACTACATTTTAATTTTTGTATAATTAAAACTTCCAGCCCCAGCTCAATTTAATTAACTTGACTTGCTATCCGATAAGTTTGCTGCATAGCTGTAATTGGACTGCTGTTTACCATAAATCTTCATTTATGCTGAGTCCAGGAATGGAAAATTGAGAACAGTTTAAATTTGAGCTGTTTCACAAATACATATATTTTTTAAAAAATCTTTACTTTCAGTGAAGCAAATCTCACTAAAAATTTTAAAATTAAATTAAAAGCCTCTCCATGTAATTAAAGAAAATCCTTTTTTCCTTTCTGTTATGAATGATTGATAAATCATTCCTACTTCTTTTGCTGCTTCCTTGGCTTGTCAGTCTTATCAATGAGCACATTCCTGTCATGTGACAGATGCCCCCTCACCTGTGTAAACCTTTTCAGACTGTGGGATTTGTTTTCCGTTCCTTCCTCATGTTCTCTGTAAAGAATCTCCCAGAATGCCTTCTGGTTTACATTAATTCATCAGCTATGTATTGTCCTCATTTGTGTCAGGATCTGTCCTGGTCTCTGAGGATACAAAAAAAGAGCTAAGTGTTTCTTGCTCACAAGGATGTTATATTCTGCTGGGTTTATACATGTGCCCAGATAGGTAGGGACAATGTAATTTGAGGAGTGGGAACATTCTAACAACTGTTGCATTCATGGAGGTGACATTCATTATCACCTCTGTGTCACAGATGCTCATGTCTACTTATCCAGCCCTATGTTCTCTTGTGACACACAGTACATCTCCAACAGCTTTCTAGATATATTGAACTGGATATGATGCAGACACTTTAAACTCAACACATCCAAAATTGGACTCATTTTCTTTTCTCCAAACCCTCTCCCTTTTCCAAACTTACACCAACTTTCCAGTCCCCTGAGTGTTGTCCCCAATCCTCACTCTCATCCTCCTTCCCCATATCTAGTCTCTTGACAGGGCCTGTCGATTTTACCTTTATAACATCTCTACCATATAGATCCTTCTCTCCTCTGACAATGCCACCAAGACGGTGTGGGACTCCATCGTCTCATGCCTAGAGTATTGCAATGGTCTGCTAGCTTGTCTTCCTGCTACGTGGTACTTCCCATCCTTTCCTAAGCTATCAACATGATTTTCATAAAGCACAGTCCTGACCTATCATCTCCTACTCAACAAATTCCAGTTGGTCCTTGTCCCCACCAGGATCAAACCAAAATCTTCCGATGTTCAAAGTCCTAAGAACTTTCCCCTCACACCTTTCCAGTCTTCTCACATCTTTCATGCCTGACCAAATAGTCTCTGCTCCAGTGACCCTGGCTTCCTTCATGTTCCCCACAGAAGACACTTCGTCTCCTTTCTCTGGGCCTTTTTCCTAGCTGTCCTTCATGCATGGAATACTTTCCTTCTTCATCTCCACCTCCTGGCTTCTATGGCATCTTTCAAGTCCGTGAACAAATCCTGCCCTCTCCAAGAAGCCTTCCCCTCTCCTTCTCCATTCTAGCACTTTCCTTTTGTTGATTGTTTTTAGTTTATCCTGCATATGCCTTGTTTCTGCATTGTGGTTTATATGTTGTCTCCCCCATTCTGTTATGTGCTCCTGGAGAGCAGGGACTGTCTCTTACCTTCATTTTTAGCCCCAGTGCTTAGGACAATTCCTGGCAAGTAGTAGTCAGTTTATAAATGTTTATTGGCTCACTTACTGACATCAATATAAACTGAGGCCTGAAAAAAGAAAGGATTTATTAGAGGAGAGATGGGACTTCATTCTAGCCATAGGCCTGCTCTGCTCAAAGGAAAAGATGCAGGTAGGATTTGCAATGCAAAATCCCAAACTAGTGAGTATTACAGTTTGCCTGGGCAGTAAGGGGAATGAGCTGGAAAGAAGCCCATTAAAAGTAGTTGGAGCCAGATAGTAGAGGCCTGTACCTTCTGGGCTGACACATGTGTATGTTTCCCCAGAGGTGACAGGGAGTGACCGGAGGTTTTTGAGAAGAATTCGACATTCATTTTAGGAAGATTACTTTGGTCTCCGTGGGGAGTGTTGATTGGATGGGGGAGAGACTGAAATTAGGAAATCACTGATCATACATGCATGCACACATGCATACATACATACAGACAGACATGCACTCATGCACACACATCTTGGTGACTTTGAACACTTGCTTCTTCAGTGTTCTCCAATCTATGTACTGCTTAGCTTGCCTTGCAGTTGGGCTGATAGCCTGCTTATCTGATCAATTTTTTGCTTTGTTTCTGGTCAGCTCCATGACTGGCGACCTCCCTATGGGTTCCCACTGTCATTTCCTTCTTCCCTTTTCTCTGCTTTGGATTCTAATTCTTAGGGCCTGGGGCCTCATGGGAAATGTATTTCCTAATCAGATTGGGCTGTTCGTACAGAACACTTGAAAATGGAGGCTTTTCCTCATCTCACCCCTATTCCAGTAGAATTATTTTGTATTAACTCAGACTGGAGGAGATGATTCACAGATCTGGGCTGTCTCTCCTGACACTCC
Organism: Trichosurus vulpecula; assembly: GCF_011100635.1. Taxonomy (NCBI): domain Eukaryota; kingdom Metazoa; phylum Chordata; class Mammalia; order Diprotodontia; family Phalangeridae; genus Trichosurus; species Trichosurus vulpecula. The sequence continues at coordinate 17,416,982 of NC_050576.1, read as the reverse complement.
AGTAGGATGATTGGTTTGGCCAAACCAGATGGCTTTTCATCATGGGGTCTGGGTCTTCATTCCCAGGCTTAGTTTGTTTTGCTTGATTGAAGTTTGCCATTTTTGTCACACTATCGCCTCTATTTCATGCCCTGCTCCCTTTCTACCCTCCCACCCCAGCCTTGTGATTACTCCATTGGCCCTGTTATATTTGCTGATGGCAGCTGCTTTCCCAGTAAACACCAGAGTAGTTGGCATTGAAAAAACCATCCAGTGTGAGCTTCTATTGCCTGCTCCTCTGAGGGTTAAAAAGCAGCAGTTTCAAGCACATAACTTTAAATTGACTGTTATGTAAATTAAAACTAATGATCTGCTGAAGTGAGCTGAGCTTTCATTGTCTGAGATGAAATGTTGTAGGGATTTTTTGGAGAAGAACACCTACTCCTTATGTTTATCCAGTCACACTGAAACTCAGGCAGAGAGGGAAGCAGCCAAGCACTCAGCTCCTTCCCTGGTCCAAGACCCTTTGCCCGAAAGAAGACAACTTAGAAATTGAGATGCTTTTAAAATTTGGAACTTAATAGGAAAAACCCACCTGGTCCCTGGGGTTAATCTAATACAGGATTTTTGCACCTTTTCTATAATCTGGACCCCTTTAGTATTCTGGAGAAGCCACAGACCTCTCCTCAAAATCACATTGTGAAATGCATTAAATAAAATACAGGGAATTACAAAGAAAACCAATCGTATTGAAATAAAGATACCAATTTTTAAAGTTCATAGGGCCCAATGTAAGAATCCCTGCTCACATACCTAGTGCTGATGAAATTGTTCCTTTTTCATATGGAAAAGAAAGATCACACTTAGTATCAGAAATGAGATTCAAACCCACAGTTTAGTTGCTAGAGGGCTAGAGTTGGGTTTGCCAAGACCTGGATTCAAATCTAGCTTCACACTCTTATAGGCTGTATAATGAATCTATGTTTCAAGAAGCTACTAAATGGATTTTTCCAACTTAGTTGATCTAAGAAAACCAAAGAAACCCTAGTGGTTACCTTTTATTTCCAGAATTGCACATCAACTCCTCTGTTTGGCATTTTTGCTTCCGGGATCCTTTCCAGTCTAGCCCTTCCCCAGCTCCTCTTAATTCCAGAGCTTTTCCTCTCTTAATTATCTATTTATCTTATATTTGTTTACATATTGTCTCCCCTGTTTAATTGCAAGCTCCTTGAGGGTAAGGACTGTCCCTTGCATCTGAGCAGCATGCCTGGCACAAAGGAGATGCCTAATAAATGTATATAAATTCACATCCTCTGAAAGAAGCCTTTTCTGATCCCTCCTTAATGTTGGTTATCTCCCATTTATGCTGTATATAGATTATTTGTATATGAGTTGTTTTCTTTTGGTTTTGCTTGTTGTCTTCCCCCATTAGACAGGACAACTAGGTGGTGCAATGGATAGAATGCCAGGCCTGGAATCAGGAAGACTCCTCTTTCTGAGTTCAAATCTGGCCTCAGTCACTTACTAGTTGTGTGATCCTGGGCAAGTCACTTAACCATAATCTCAAGGAACATATCTTGAGGAATATAATTCAATGCTCTGATATACTTGACAAGTCATGAAATAATTTTTATACCTTTTTTTTATATTTTCTGCTTCTTACATCACCATAGTATCCCATGTATCCCTCTCCCTGCCTCTCCCCGAGAGCTATCACAAATGACACTACCACTCTATGACAAATAGTATTTTTTTTAAAAGAAGGAACAAAAAAGGCAACACAACTGATGAATACATTGATAAAGTCCAAACACATATGCCATGTGCCAGGGACCTCTTCCCTCCTCAAAGAGGTAGTTTGGGCATATTCACTCATATCTTCAAGTCCCGTTTGATCTTTATAATTTCATTTCATTTACTTTTGAATTTAGGGTGTGTCATTGTTCTTTCCACATACGTTGTTGCAGTTACTGTGTATGTTATTTTCTTGGCTCTGCTTATTTTGTTCCGCATCAGTTCATTTAGATCTTTCTATGCTTCTTTGTATTCCAAACACACATCACTTCTCATAGCACAGCAATGTTCCATTACGTTCATGTACCACAATTTGTTTGGCCATTTCCCAATTGATAGCCATTTACTTTGTTTCGAATTCTTAGCTACAACAAAAAGTGCTACTATAAATATTTTTAAATATATGAGGACTTTTGTCTTATCAAAGGCTTCCTTGGTGTATAAGCCCAGTAATGGAGTCCCTGATTCAAAGGGAATGGGCATTTTAGTCTCTTTATTTGCATGCCTCCAAGTTGTTGGGTTTATTTTTTTCAAAATGGTGCTACCATTTCACAGCTCTGGCAACAATGTAGTGGTGTGCCTATTTTTCCACAATCCCTCCAACCTTGACAATTGCCTTATTTTATCATTTTTGTGGATTTGAAGAGTGTGAGGAGGAACCTCCGGGTGGTCTTGATTTCCATTTCTTTTATTATCAGTATATATGGTATTCAGGGAGGATTAGGACCTCTTTTGTGAAGACTAGCCAAGCCTTTTTCAGGACTGCTCATCTGCCTTTGGTATCTACCTGGCACTCAATTCTCACCTGTGGCTCCAAGAAGGTATACCATGTGCAGTGGCCCATACCCCGGTGAACCTTCTTAGCAGACAGGCTAAAACAGTTGGTGGGTAACTGACACTCAGATCAGTTGGTGAGTTAAAGGAATGTCTACCCTGAGCATGTGAAGACTTCCCTTGGCAGAATGGGTGGATGAGAGCAATTTGTTGCAGTGACCATGAAGGTGGCTGATGCAGGGGCTGTGGAGTGTTTACAGCTTGGTCAAACATCAAAGACAACAAGGTCACCCACTGCATCCCAGGCCATCACTGGTCATCCTGACTTTTGTCCTGCCATTGGACCTCAATGACTCTGGAAGAGAGAGTGAGGCTAATAACTTTGTGATTCTCTGCCCCACTTAAATCCAATTTATACATGAGTCAAGATATCAATCCATGATATCATTACATTATCAGTGATATAGAGCATTTTTTCATGTGTTTGTGAATACTTTGTAATTCTTCTTTTGAGATCTATTTATTCATATTCCTTGACCACTTGTCTATTGAGAAATGGCTATTAGTCTCATATATATGTATATACATACATACATACATACGTACATACATACATACATACATACACACACACACATATCCTGGTTACCAAATCCTTATCAGAAAAATCTGATACAAATATTTTGTCCCCATTTGTCCATTCCCCTTCTAATCCTATGTGCATTAATGTTGTCTGTATGGAAGCTTCTCAGTTTCACATAATCAAAGTTATCTATTTTATCTTTTATAATTGCCTCTATCTCATTTGTTTAAGAATACACCTCTTCCCTGTAGATGTGAAAAATATATCATCTGGTTTTTTTTTTCAAATTTTTTTTATAGCATGATTTTTAATTTTAAGGACACATCAATTTAGAATTTATTATGGAGTGTGGTGCAAGGTATTGAACTAAGCCTAATTTCTGCTAGACAGCTTTTCAGTTTTCCCAAAAGTTTTTATGAAAAAGGGATATTTTTCCCTGGGTAACTTATGTTTTCCACTTTATTAAACACTGGGCAGCTCTTTCTGAATCTCCCTTTTCTAGTCTATCACAGTGATCTATGTCTGTATTCTTTAACCAATACCTGATGGTTTTGATGACTGTTACTTTATAGTATAGTTTAAGATCTAGAAGTACTATTCCTCTTTCCTCCCTATTTCTTTTTATCATTTCCCTTGATAATCTGTTCTTTTGTTTTTCCAAATGAATTTTATTATTTTGTCAAGCTCTGTAAAATATCCTCTTTGTAATTTGATTGGTATAGCATTAGAAGTGTAAATTAATTTTGGTCATATTATCATTTTTATTGTATTGGCAGGGCCCAGCCATGAGCACTAAATATTCCTTCAGCTATTTAAGTTGTTCATTCTTTTTTTAAGGATGGTTTTATAAATGAATATACAAAAATTTTTTTTTCTGCTTTGGGAGGTTGATCCCTAAATATTTTATGCATTGTGTATTTATTTGGCAATTAGATTTTCCTTTCTATTATTTCTTGTTGTGTTTCATTATTTTTATGTGGAATTGCTATTGATTTTTTGAAGATTAATTTTGTAATTCATTACTTTCCTGAAACTACTAATTGATTTAATTAATATCTTTATTGAATCCCTAGGGTTTTCTAAGTAAACATAGAATCATTGTTGGTGAGAATTCCTGACCAAGAGTGGAGGACAGAGTTATTCCTGTTCTATATGCCCCTTTTTTTTTTCAGGGGCAATGACAAATCTAAATCTGTGATTTTATCATTGCATTAATTTCACAGTGTAAAAGCTCCCTCCATTGATGTACATCTGCAATTTCTTTTTAGCTTACTGTCTTTGTGAATTGTCTTGATCATTCAGTGGTTATAGCACTTACAATTGCAGGAATAGTACGTGTCAGAGGAAGGATTTAAACCTAGGTGTTCTTGTCTCCCAGGTCATTCTTCTATTAAAATCATAGGGAAGTTCATTTCCTAGTATACAGTTCTGTTACATTTTGGTTTTATATTACTGCAAAAGCCTTTTTAGAGTTTGGTATGGAGGTCGCTATCTTGATCTTAAGACCTGCAATCAAATAGAACTTAGAGAAGATCAGCGGCATGTAGCATCACAAAAGTGAAGTAAATACTATAAGAAGTCACCTTATGATGTTAATATGATTAGAACTTTTTCTATACCATCCTGATCAAGTGTATTTCTGGTTGTTTGGATATATCTAAGCATTGAATAAATCCTACTGAATTTGAATTATTATATGTTCTTGTTTATTCTCCAAACAGATAACAAAATTTGTATTTTTATATGTCCTTGTTTTTTTCCCTAACAGATAAACAATCAGATATTGTATGGAAGAAGCCACCAAAATGCATCTGCCATTATTAAGACAGCCCCAGCCAAGGTCAAGTTGGTTTTCATAAGGTAAGCTAAGGACAATTGGATTTTCCTGAATTTTCTCAGATTCCTTTGAGATGCCTTCATCCTTTATGCACTTACCTTGCTGGTCTACTCAGATTTATAGGTATTTGAAATGTCTTTTTGTTGTGATTTTAATAGTTGTCAGTGTTGACTGAGTAAAAAGTACAGGACTTCGTGTTGAGGAGACCTAGAACAAATTCCATCATCTCTCTAGACCTGTTGTTTTTTTTAATGGGACAAAATGGAAATACCCGTCCTGCCTCTGTGTCCTTGAGAATGAGATGCCACATAAAACTCTATGTTTGGTTGAAAAATGAGCCCTCATTATTGCTGGTGGGCACAAGGCTCTTCTATTTCCCTCTAAGGTCTCAGGTCCTTTTCCACTCTCTTGCTATTGTTCTTCTGTGAACAGATTCTTCCTTAACCAGACAATGGAGCCAAGACAAAGGAGAGAAAATGAAACTCCATTTTGCTTTATGTTAACAGCTCTAGCAAATGATTAGTTCAGGGAGAAGTCACCCTAATTGGTCAAACTTGGATTGGGAACTTTCTGAGGGCGTCATTGATCTTCACTCCATTCTTCATTCATCCCAGCTGCCTGATGATCGTAGACTCAGGGCAAGAAGGGAGGGGCCTTAAGTGCCTTAGGGTCTAATGTCACTCATTTTAGAGGTGAGGAAACTGGAACCCAAAGAGGTGAACTGACTTACCAGGGGCAGAGCTGGTGTTCAAACTGGACCTCTGGATTTTAAATCTTGCATTTTTACATGCTTAATCATAAACAATGAGAAGTTAGGGAGATATTTTTTTCTCATCTTTAAATTTTGATGTGACTGACTTTTCTCCCCAGATAGAATGTGAGCTCTTTGAGAGTTGGCACCATAGCATCGTATGCTTGTGTAACTGTAGAGTTGGGAGGTAACTTCGGGGCCATTTGGATTAACTCATGCTCAAACAGCAATTCCAAACAATTAGTCCTTCAGTGAGTGGGAGCCCACTATGTTCTAAGACATACCACTCTATTTTGTAACAGCTCTCATTCTTGGGGGGCGGGCAGCTAGGTGGCACAATAGATAGATCACTGGGCCAGGAGCTGATAAGGCCACAGTTCAAATATAGCCTCAGACAGTTACTAGCTGTGTGACCCTGGGCAAGTCACTTAACCTGTTTGCCTCAGTTTCCTTATCTGTGAAATGAACTGGAAAAGGAAATGGCAAACCACTCCAGTATCTTTGCCCAGAAAACCCGAGATGGGGTCACAAAGCCTCAAACATGAATGGAAACTACTAAATAACAAACATCTCATTCTTAGGAATTTGGTTGCTGACATAAAGTTTGAATTTAGCTCTGTTCCTTCTGCTGTGGGAAATTATTGCTAATTCTGCTAGAAACTTGGCCACCCTTATCCTCAGCCACCTGTAACTCACCCTTGAGTCTTAGCTCTTATATTTAGTCAGAGTGTAGGGAAGTTAATTCCCTTTTCTAATGCTCATATGGACTGTTCGGGTAATAAGGGATTTCTCACCAGGAGCGTTTGTGAGCAAAGCATTAATAAATTTGGCCTTTAAAAGGCTGTATAATTAGGAACCCTGGTCATTATCATTAATAATGGAATTGTAATTTAAAGTAATTACTATTAATTTGGCAGCTCAATGCCTCATTCGATAAGAGTTCTGGATTTGTCAGCAAGACCTAAGTTCAAATCCTGCCTTGGCTATTTTCAGCCTCAGTTTCCTCATCTGTAAAATGGAGTTAATAATAGTACCTGTGTTCCAGGATTGTTATGAGGTGACATTTGTACAGCACTTCCTAAATCTTAAAGCTATACGGGATATTTTTATTAGCAATTCAGTAGTGTCTCAGTTGGATGTCTTGTGTTGGTGTCGAGGACAACACTGAATCCTAAAAGAACGTTGCGATGGGGTATGTGTTCTTGCAGGTGCTATCAATTTGGCTGGGCTAGGGGCTCTTGGGAAGGACCAACCTTTCTACACTTGTGCACCACTTTACACAAAGGAATGGCCTTAAATGCTATAAATGCCGTACTTTGGGGGCAACTCATTAAGCTGGAAAGGACCTTTCATGTAATCTATTCCAACCTCCTCATTTTATAGTTGAGGAAACTGAGGCCCAATCAGCAAATATTTATTAAGCACCTACTACGTACCATTCTTTCACTGTGTTAGGTGCTAAGGGACCAATAAATACAAAGCAAGAAGCGATTCCTAGTCTCAATGTGTTTGTGTTTTAATGGGGGAGATAGCGAGTACCTATAAAAATACATGCACAGTCTATCTAAAGTTAATTAATATATACAAAATACTTTCATACGTGGGAGTTTAGGAGGGAGGTCACTAGCAGTGGGGGGGGGGTCAGAAAGGGCTTCTCCTAGAAGATGATGCTTCTTAAAGGCATGGAGGGGCTAATTGAAGTAGTGCCAAAGAAGAGTCTGTACCATGCAAGGAGGGTGGCCAGTCCAAAGTCTTGGAGTATCGGGATTAAGGAGCAGAGTGAGGCCCAGTTTGGCTGGATCACAGTATGATGAAGAAGGAATAATGAGCAGTGATGCTGTGTGGGTAAGTTGGGACCAGTTTATGTAGGTTTAAAAGCTAAACAGAGGCGTCTTTATTTTATGTCATGGGCTATAGGAAGCCACAAGAGCTAGTTGATTATGGAAGTCACATGACCCTATGCTTAAAAGGAAAATCACTTTGGCAACAGAGACACAGAGAGAATAGTTAGAAGGCTGCTGACCTAATCTGTGCGAATGATGATGAAGTGTGAACTAAGCTGGAGGCTGTGAGAGTAGGATAGATGCAAGTGATGTCCTTGGAGATGGAAATGGGCAGCCTTGGCAACTGATTGTCTATATGGAGAAAGGCCAAGATAATAAACATGGAGATCTTGGAAGGTTTGTGGTGATTTGAACAGAATTGGGGAAGTTTAGAGTGTTGGGGGAGGTGGAAGGGAAATGACTTCAACGAGTTCAAATGAGTTCAGTGTCTTTAGTACATGCAGGTGTTTTTGGTTTTTTTTGTTGTGTTGGTGGTGGTACAACGTTTGTTTGTTTGTTTGTTTGTTTATTCATTTCCCTCAATTACATGTAAACCAAAAATTTTAACATTTGTTTTCAAAATGTTTTTAGTTCCAGATTATCTCTCCCCTCATTGAGAAGGCAAGCAATTTGATAAAGGTTATAGATAAGCAGTCATGCAAAACATATTTCCATATTAGTCATGTGAAAGAAAACACAGACCAAAAAAAAGAAAAAGAAAGTTTTTTAACATCCATTATGCTTTGATCTGCATTCAGATTCTTTCAGTTCTTTTTCTGGAGGTGGATGGCATTTTTCATCATAAGTCGTTTGGAATTGTCTTGAACCAGCTAAGTCATTCACAGTTGCTCATCATACAGTGATTGCTGTTGCTGTGTACAGAGTTCTCCTGGTTCTGCTTGTTTTACTTTACGTCAGTTCATGTGAGTCTTCCCAGGTTTTTCTGAAAGCACCCTGTTCATCATTTCTTAGAGCCCAGTAGTATTTTGTCACAATCATGCACCACAACTTGTTCAGCTGCTCCCCAGTTGATGGGCATCCCCTCGAGTTCCAGTTCTTTGCTGTCCATCGATGTCCTTTTCTTTTCCTTTGATCTCTTTATGATACACGCCTGGCAGTGATGTTGCTGGGTCAAGTGGTGTGTTTGCACAGTTTTATAGCCCTTTGGGTATAGTTCCAAATTGTTCACTGGAATTCTTGGATCAATTCACAACTCCTCCATCAGGGCATTGGTGTCCCTAGCTTTCCCCATCCCCTCCAACATTTGTCATTTTCCTATTCTGTCATATTAGCCAATCTGATAGGTGTGAGGTGGTACCTTAGAGGTTTTTTTATTTGCATTTTTCTAATTGATAGTGATTTGGAGTAATTTCTCATGTGACTATAGATAGCTTTGATTTCTTCTTCTAAAGACTGTCTGTTCATGTCCTTTGACCATTTATCCTTTGGGGAATAATTTGTGTTCTTATAAATTTAACTCAGTTCTCTATATATTTGTGAAATGAGGCTGTTGTCAGAGAAATGTGCTGTAAAAATTTTTCCCCAGTTTTCTGCTTTCCTTCTAATCCTTGAGGGTGGAGACTTGTTCGTGGCTGGTGTTTGTTTGTTTTTGACTTTGCCTTTCTTTGTACCTCCAAGACTTAGTAGAGCATCTAACATGTAATAAAGGTTTGTTGTTATTATGCTATTCTGTTGTGGGTGTGTCTTCATCCTCCAAACTTAACTATCACAGATCATGCCTGGAGGACCTAAGCCACTGGCTTCTGTCCTCCCTGAGCACATTCTCTCTTCCCCACCACCTTGTACCTTATCCCTTTTCTACCTGTCTCTAATAATAGAAACAAAATTAGTACTACCGTTGCCTCAGTGTGGGGGGGGGGGGGGACTTGTCGATTTTCTGCCCTGTTTCTCCAATCACCATCTTTTTGGGAGACCGTAACTCCGGTTCCTGGCTATCTCTATGTCTTGCCTTCTCCATTAGAGTAAAAGCTCTGTGAAGACAACAGCTGTCTTTGTTTTGTGTTTGTTAGTCCATAGCATAAGGTTGGGCACATAGGAAGGGTTAAGTAGATGCTTGTTATTTGTTCACTCTCATTACCACGAATCATTGCAGCTGAGTGTCTTCATCTCTGCAGCATTTTATTTACATCTTCCCCAAAATAGCTGCTCCTCACAAAGGGCTTTCATCACAGTTCTTCCGATGGGACATGTCATACAAGAATAATTATCACCTCTGTTCCGCTGGACCTGCTTCCTCCCATAGAAAATGAAAGAGTTAGACTCAGTGATCCCTGAGGAGCCTTTCAAATCAAAATAATCTTTGATTCCATGAGTCCCAATGACTCTTTTTTTTGGGGGGGGGGGTCATCTTAGAGTCTTTTTTCAGCTCCTGAAAAATTCTGTAAGTTTTGAATTCTGGTTGTTGGTATTTCTGTAGCTTTCTTGGAGCTAGGTCTTGTTACATTTACATTTACAACTCACTTAAGAAACTAATGCTCTCTGCAAGACTGATTTGGTGATGAATGTGAAATTCGTAAGGCCATCTCCTGGAAGCACTTTAGAAAGAGCTGCTTCTTAATTCCAAGGTCCACTTGTTCTTGTAGGATGGCCAAGCCAAGCCCTGGAAAGAGCAAAGAATCCCAAAATCTCGGAGCTGAAGGGGAGCTTGGGGCCCGTCTAGTAACATCTGGACCTGTAACAGAATCTCTTCTCTTGCCAATGTATATAGGCAAATAAGGAATACTGTGGGAAACATTCCTGGATGTGTCTGAGAACAGATCAGGCAGTCTACTTCCTTGAGTGGTTTCTGGCTTGTATAACCTGAAAAAGGCACAGTATGGACCAATTGGAGGATCTCTTGAGATTCTGTTCAGTGCCGTGAGTCTCCTTTCTGGGGCTTTTTAATGTTTTATGGCCTTTGATCATTTCAATTAGGAGGTAAGAACAGATGCCCCTAAAATTATATTCTTAGTTCACCAAGATAAGTAACATGAATTAACATAATTTGAAATTGAGAAAGCAAAGCAGAAATGTTTATAGTATGCACAGAATATGTAGAATCCCAAAAGGTGCACAGTCCCAGGGTAGGATATGTGGCTATGCCCAACTCAGTGCATGACCATTCCATAAACATTTCTTAAGATGGTACCATGTGCCAGACACAGGGGATGCAAACCCTCCCCCCAAAAAGGAGAGAGTCCGTGTCCTCGAGCCATTTATTTTCTATAGAAGGGAGCAGCATGGGCATCACTAAGGGAGATACACTAGCCACTGGGAGGAGAAAGAAACATGGGTATAAAAAATTTTGTACAATTTAAAGCCTTCTCTGTGAGCCATCATTACTTCAGCAGCTGAATAGTGGATGCACTGGACTTGAGGCAGGCTGTTGTCCAGGCAAGAGGTGATGGGCACCTGCCCCATGGTGGTCACTGTTTCCTTTGAGGAGGCATCTGGAAAATGAGCTAGTTGAACACAATGACCCTAAAGTCGCTTTCAGCTCTTAAATCTTTGATCCTTTGACCATTTTTACTTAAATAGAATTCTCTAGGTGTTGGTTACATCAGGCATCTCTGAGGTCTCTTTTAAGTTTGAGGTTGTATGTTTCATTCTCCATATGAGGAAATTAAAGTCTTCAAAGGGAAATTGCCGGGCCAGCATTTGAACCCAGATCCTCATGCTTTTTATATTCTACCATTCACACAATGTCTTTATTGTCAGCTTTTCCTGAGTACATAAATAATAACTTTAGAACTGAGTGGTCTTTAAATGACTTTAGTTTGGCCTATCATTTCTTGATGAAGAAACTGTTTCTTGGAGGTGATTTCCCCCCTTAGTATACTTTGAGAATGGTAGAGGAAGCTGAGTCAAGATGTTGGAGTTAGAGCTAGCTGTTTTTCCTTAGCTCCCTCACATCATTCCCTATAATGACTGATTAAGTCAAGAAAAAGTCATGGTGAGTCATTTTTCCAGCCCCTGGCAGCTGAGGAAGGCTGACAAAGAGGTCTGGAGATACTAGGGTGGGAGCTGGCCAGGAGCTCCACAGCAGGTGAAAGGTAGCACCAGGGTAGGGTGCTATCCAGTGTCCAAGAAGAGTAAAGGGACTCAACATCTGGGCAGGAAGTGATCTCAGTGGACCCCTATGCTAACACTGGAGACAGGAATGGGTGCCATCTGGCAGCTATGTTGATAGTTACCCAGGTCCAGGTTACAGTTCCTGGGCAGAGTGGGCCCGGTATCAAGGAGGAAGAGGCCTGACTTGTGTAAGGAGGAAGAAACTAGTTCCAGAAACATAGTTATGTAGCTGTGAGCCCAAGAGCAGAGGAGGAACTCAGTTCTAACCTTTAGCCATACCCATAAGCCTGTAGTGGAATAAACTGGGGCAGGAGACCAAAAGCAAGGGGGTTCTATCAGTTCAGTGATTTTGAATCTGCAGCAGCTTCCAGCAGGCTAACAGTCACATGGAGACTGAATTCAGCAACAATCTACAGAAACTGTACCACACACATGCCAACAGACCCAAACTGTGTCAGGAATTTGCCAGCTAGGAAAGCATTATGCAGAGCTTTCTCCAGATCATACCACTTTGGAAACACTGAAAACTTAGGGCCCCAGAATGAGCTGTGAAAGCAGCAGAAAGACATAAATGTCAGAAGGCCAGGTCAGTCATCCTCCCTAGACGTGATCAGAGCCCAACTCTCACATAAAGTCCAAAGTCAAGAAATGGTCTGCAAAAATAAGCCAATAACAACAAAAAAATTTGGTAGAAGACAATGACTTGAAAGCCTCTACCAGCAAAGCCTCAAAAAAAGCTACAGTTTAGGCACAAGCCAGAAAAAATTCCTAAAAAGAGCTAAAGAGACTTTCTAAAGGAAAAAAAAAAGATTTTAAAGCTCATATAAAAGTAGTGGATGAAAAATTGGGAAAATAAGTGAGAGCAATATAAGAAAATTAGGAAAAATTTAACCACTTGGTAAAAGAAACAAACAAAAAAAAATACCGAAGAAAATAACTCCTTAGAATACAGAATTAGCAAAATGGTAAAAGAGGTACAAAAGCTCACTCAAGAAAATAACTTCTTAAAAATTAGAATTGGTCAAGTGGAAGCTAATGACTCTGTGAGACATCAGGAAACAATAAAACAAAGTCAAAAGACTGACAAAATAGAATAAAATTGAAATATCTCATTGGCAAAACAACTGACCTGGAAAACAGATTGAGGCGAGATAATTTTAGAATGGCACTCCAATCCTATTGAGAAGTCAGGTGCTCTTTCCATCCCATCACCCTACTTGCTGTTTTCCCACATATTAACCTAATTACTACCATCTCCACACCCTCGCATAAACCAACCCAGTTTGTTTTCAGCTAATTACAATTCTCCCTGGATTCCAAATGAAGTTCTTTCTGAGCCTAGAATGTAATTCCCAGTAGATGATATGATTCATTTAAAACAAAAACAAACAAAAATACCAAAACTTCCATCATGAATCCCAGAAGCAAACTTTCCCTTGGATATTGTAAATATCATGGATGTCTTACCCTGGGAAGAAAACAAGGTGAGATTTCACAGAGAGCTGACATTCTACTTCCCCAGGGAGGAGCGCCTCCCTCCACCCCTTGCTTTTGCATTTCTCAGTTGCCCAAGGGAGATCTAGGCTTCACTTAAATAACTGATACTTACAGAGCTCCCTAAAGTTTATAAAATGCTTTATATACATTATCCCATTGTCCCATCAAGCAAGGAGCTGTAAGTCTTGTCTGCCCCATTTTATAGAGGGGAAACTGGTCTTTATTTTGGGGCCCCCCAAATCATCCGAAAGCCCTTCAGTTACTGAAAGGAAACTATCATGCTCTCTGAGTTTTCACTTCTCTAGGTAAAACATTCTCAATTCCTTCAACTGAACTGAATTTGATATGGACTCAAGGTCCTTCACTATCCTGGCTGCCATCCTTTGCATGTTCTCCTTGGCTAAGCTTTCTTGTGCTTTGATGCCCAGAACTGAACACAATATCTCCAAATGAGTATGTAGGAGCTATGCAAGCTCTTTCCCTAAAATCTCTAGCTATTTTAATGCATTCTAAGATGACATTCACTTTCCTACCTGCCATGGCCAACTGTTGGGTCACATGGATCATGGCTGGGTCATTCTATGAGTGGCATCCAGGTATTCAGCCTCAGACCAAGATGGAGCAAAGCAATTGAAAGGCAATCTCATGTGGTAGATATAGTGCTGCCCTTGGTGTGTGGAAGATGTGGTTCAAATCCCACCTTTGATGCTTATTGGCTGTATGACCTTGGGTGTCATTCCAAGTTTCTGTGTTTCAGCTTCTTCATTTATAAAATGGAGGGTTAATTACCTGAAGTACCTGTCTCACAGGGCTGTTAGGCCTTCAAGTGGGATAATGGATACAAAGTGATTTGCCGAGCTTGAAGCATGATTATTGCCAGTTATCATTATTAAGTTTGATCACTTACCCTAGGTAAGGTCCTCCAACCTTTCGAGCTGATAGTTGTTTGGTGTGTAGTCATTTAATTGCTCAATTAGCTTTGAGAAATGGGGCACTGTCCATTTCTAATAACAATATCTTGAAAATAAGCTAAGGATTCACAAGCAGAGCAGAACAAGAAAATCTTTTAGGTTTTTCTTTTTTTAATAAAGACACATATTTCAAATGCCTAAATATTCAACTGTTACAGGCTTTATGTATTTACTTTGTGATAAATTAAGTCAGGCAGAGGCAGCCAGGAGGTGTAATGGAGAGAATGCTAGCCCTCAGGAAGACCTGAATTCAAATACCTTCTCTCATTCTTACTTGCTGTGGGTGAGTCACTTAAACTTTCCTTGACCATTTCCTCATTTGTAAAGTGAGTTGTTGAACTTGAGTGTCTCTAAGGTCGCTCTAAGCTCCAATTGTAACCCTAATTCATGTTATCTGTATGATGGGGGCAATTGGAGCACCCACCTCATGGGTTTGGATGAGGATCAGACAAAATAACACGTAGCAACAAATAAGATATAGACAGTGTAAATGGGAGAAGATCTCAGAGGTAGGATCTGAAATGAGTCTTAATGGAATCTGGGAAAGCCAGGCGTTTGAAGTGAATAAAGGAAAACATTCTTGGTCTGGAACATTGTGTGTGAGGAAGAACAAGAGGCCTGATGTACACAGAGTAAAAAAACTGAAAAGGTAAGCAGAGACTGTGTTGAAACCTGGCCACAAGACAGAAGATTTTATATTTGATCCTGGAGGTAATAGGCAGCCACTATTGTCTATGCAGAAGAGATGTGGCCTGCACTTTTAGCTAGAGGCAAGAATGGAATGGTGGGAGACTTGAAGCCCTCCAACTTGTCCAAAAGCTGTTGCAGTAGTTTAGGTGTGAGATGATGTGGCCTTTGGTTGAGTGAGGTGTGGGTAGAGTCTATGTGACTCAGTAGGCTAGAGATGGAAAGCTCTTAAGCAACGCTTTGAGGCATATCTACAACTTATCATAAACAGATTGCAATCTGCATTGGTGGAGGGAGTTTCCACAGGGTGAATTTCAGATACTGATGAATTAACAAGTCAATTAAATTATCTATAAGCATTTATTGAGCACCCATAGGGACTTAGACGAAAATGAAACAGTTCTTGCCATTAAGGATTCTGTCAGGGGAGATAACCTATATTTATATAATTATGTGTATGTTTATATAATTATTATGTAATATATGCATTTGTAATTATTATTTATACAAATCATGATTTATGTAAAATCATATTGAATGCAAGCCCAAGGTCACCCTTGATGGGAAGGCACCATCAGCCCCAGGCATCAGAAAGGGCCCCCCTGAAGAACTTGAAGCTTGAGCTGTTAGCAAACCAGCCTTAACACAAGATCTGGCACATAGTAGGTACTTAATTAATTTTTGCTGAGTGGCCCAGTGATTGAGGAGAGACAGCATTCCAGGCCTGGGGCAAGCCAGAGCCAAGGTTGAGAGACCAGAGATAGAATTTTGTATAGGAAACTACTCTGGTTGGACTGTGGAGGGAGAGGAGGGCAGGCTGGAAACTTAGTGAGGGGTCAGGCTGTGGAGAACGCCATGAGGAGGATTCTTTGTCTTTCTCCCTCTGCTTTTAGAACTTATGGGCCAATAGCCAGCAGGACACAGGAGCTGTCTTTAGCCGGCTTTTGCAGGCAGAATATGCCTAGACATGACCTCCGATTCCTACTAAGTGTGGATCCAAGGCACCTTGGAATCCATAAACTGGACACACTGGGCTCTCCTATAATTTTAATTACAAAAATAGGACAGGCCAATATGTACAATCGATAGAGTACCATAGCTCCAGATCCCCCTCTGGCCATGCCTCTCATTCTCAGCAGAGCTTGACAGCCGGTATTAAATCTTGTTCCAGGTCTGCATTTCATATGGCCTTCTTCAGGCCCAGGAGGTTTCACCCCCGCATACGCTCTCCACGTGTAATTAAGTAATGGAGACTGAGCTGTTGTACATGACAGTTAATTTTGGATAGCGGGGGACGTTAATACAGGAGCTGTGGGCAAGACCATTAATCTCCTTGGATCCTTGCCCTGCCAAGTAGAGCAGCTCATTCTTCATTGTGCTAATCCAGCTTTTCCCCCTGCCCTGGGACCAGGGCAGGCGTGAACATCCTCCCTCCAGCTCACACAGGCCATCAGAAAACCCGGTGCTACTGCATGTGATGTATGTCCGGGGGACCTGTTATGCGGAGCACATCTGGATGGGCCGGAAAGAAACACTCTGGAATATTACAGTCCATATGTCCAGGGCACTAAGAAGGGGGAGACATGGGGTGGCTGGTCCAAGCTCTAATGATGTGAAAAGGAGACAGAAAGGGACTGTGTAAGCTAGGTACACTCAGCAGCACCTTGCTAATTTGCACTAATGACTCACAGACCCATTGTGGATTACAGGCTAATTAGGATGTGAACAAAAACAACTGTTTAAAAAAAAGGGGAGCAAGGACGTGATATTGCAGAAATCTGTACCATTGTAGACAGAAGAGCAGTTAATTAAAAACACTCACTGCCTCGTGGCCTAATGACTGTCTCTAATTACCTTATCACAGCTCTCCCAGCTGAAGCCAGCGGTCAGTTCCAATTTATCAAAATTGCTGATAGATTCTTTGAGAAACTTGCTCTAAGTCCAGTATGAGGATAAGGGGAGAAAATGGAGAGATTTAATATATTTACCAGTAGAGGAAATCTTTTCAAATGGTTATGTGAAAGGCTTTTTTTTTCTTGTTATTAATCCTATGATGCCATTTTAAGGTAGCATTATGGTGTGCTGAGCCACATGGTTCAGTTCCCTTCTTTAAATAATGCAGGAACTTCTTTCCAGATACAGGATGATTGGACAATATTGAACAGTATCAGTGACTGATATTAAAAGAGCCAAATCTAGGTGTCTGGCCAAAAGAGGCAGGAAGGGAGAAAAGCAACACACACACACACACACACACACACACACACACACACACACAGCTTTGAAAAACTTGAGAACTCTGATCAATGCGATAACTTACTAGTTCCAGAAGATTGATGATGAAGCATGCTTGAGAGAGAGGTGATAGACTTAAGATGAAAAATAAAACATACATTTTCAGATAAAAAAAGAAAATTATTAGCTAAAAACTTAAAAAATACACAGGAGGAGGAAAAAAAGTTGTAGAGGATGTAAACATATGGCTGTAAACAAGGCAATTTTGTTAGAACCATGTTAAATTTAATCCTTAAAAAATAGTGTTCCCCATACAAAAAAAAAAAAATAGTGTTCCCCAAAGTTCATGGTTTCTTATGCAATAATCTTTCTTATTTAGCTTTTTATATTGGAATGCTTTTTAAATGATTATTAAATTAATAATAATAAATAAAAAATGAAAGTGAATTTTTTTAAAAAGTTACTGTCTGAGTCAGAGAGTCCAAGGCACCACCAAATGTAGAGTCGGCCAGACAGAATGAAATCACACTGTGTTCACATCCCATGATCATTGCATTTCAGAGTGGGAAGGGCTAGCCTAGCTAACACACGTCTTAGCAAGGCATGGTTTTAAGTCAAACTACATATTACACAAAATTTCTATGACATTTAATCAGGATGACTGGCATCTGAAATGGAAAGGTTTTTTTTTTTAACGATTATAGTCATAGAATCATTAATATAGCACTACAAGGAATGTTAGAGTTATCCAGTCCAACCCCATCATTTTTGACTGATAAGCAAACTGAGGAACAGAGAGTTTTATGTAACTTGACCAGGTCACATAGATGTTAAGTGCCAGAAGTGGGAAACATACCCAGATCCACTGAGTTTTTCTTTGTATTTTTATTTTTCAAATTCAGTTTTTTAAAATTCAGAACTTTACACAGAAGAATGCATTTCCATATATACAGCAGAACACAAAAAAAGATTTGGTTGATGAAACTGTGAATCTTGATTTCATTCTGCTTCCCCCCGCCCAAATATTTATATCTTTTTTCACATACCAGTGCATTCTTATTTCTCACCCCTTCATTTTTTTAAACATCGCCCCATGATCAAACTCCAAGAAATATGATAGCCAGTTAAATATTCAAATAAGTTCAACACATTATTTTTAAAACTGTCCTCCCTGTTTGTGCTTCCTTCTAAACTTCCTTTACTTCTATACATTTTAAAAACTTATTTCAGTTACTCTTTTATTGGCATCGCTATTGCTAACCCTTGCCTACCCGTAGCTCCTTCAAAACGTAGGAAGAAAACAAACCATTATAAAAAAATAAATACAAACAATCAAGCAATACACATATGCCCAGTGGCTATTTCCAGTGCTCTTAGTAACTAAGTACTTCTCTGAAAGAAAATAGCTAATATACTTCTTCCTGGTTCTTCTGGAGAGATAGGCAGACATTTCCTCAATCATGGTTCTTTCAATGTTATATTGCTGATCTTGAATAAATTATTCCTCTCCTTCTGTTCATTTCATTCTGCATTAGTTCTTCTCAGAATTCCATGGAATTAGTTCTTGATCATTTGTTAGTGTCCATTACATTTTTATACCACAATTTATTCAGCCATTCCCTAATTGATGAACACCTCTCTTAGTTTTCAATTCTTTTCTGTTTTTTATTTTCATCTCCTGTTCAAGATGAGGAAGTTTGTTTTGCTTACTCTTATTCTTTCCCTGCTATCTCTATCTCCCCCTGTCCCAATCTGTTTTTCTTTGGAGTTTGATATATTTTTCTATATCAAACTCTGTGTGTGTGTTCAGCCTTCCTTTGTCCATTTCAGATAAAATTAAAGTTCACTTGGTGATTCATTCTCCTACCCTTTCCTCCAGTTTTGTATGCTCTTTTTCTCACACTCCAAATATGACAAAGAACATGTTCTTTTCTTCCTGCCTTCTACACTAGTGTATTCATTTTACTCTCCCTTCTTGTTTCTCTCTTCAAACCCTCAGGACAGACCTTGTCCACCCCCACCCCCAATCCACCATTTTTATTAACTCCCTCAATAGCCTTTGAAGACATTAGTCTTCTAAAAGGACACTTGTTTCTTCTTCCCACATTAAAATATTAGCACTGTGTCATTGAATAGCCTCTTCTATATACTCAAATAATTTTTACCATTTTTGATTTCTCTTACTCATAAGCTTGTATTTCAAAATTTCTACTGAACTCTAATCTTTTCATGAAGAATGCTTAATAGACCTATCAAACTTCTATTTTTCCTCTATAGTATTATTTGCAGGGGAAATTGTTCTTGGACATTAGCCATATTTTGAAATATTGAATTCTGAGATCTCCTCTCACGTATATTAGAGGTTGCCAAGTCTTGCATGTTCCTGATTATGGTTTTTAGTACTCAGACTCCTTTCTAGGTGCCGGAAATATTTTGTTGTATTATGGAGGCTCTGGATATTGGCTTTGACATTAAGAGGTTCTAACCCTTTTTCTTATCATGGGCTCTTAGGCAGTCTGGTGAAGCCTATAGATCCCTTCTCAGAGTAATATTTTGAAATACATAAAATACAATATATAGGATGACAAAGGGGAATAATTATGTTAAATCGCAGCTTTCAAAAATGTTTAAACAAGTTTAGATTTCAGGTTAAAAATATCTGCTTAATGAAATCATAATTCAGTTTTTCTTTAATAGTTGATGTGAGATTTTAGTCAAATCATTTAACGTCTTAGTGGCTCATAATATCCTATCTGTTCTAGTATTATCAGTTGTTATATTTCCCTCAAAGCATAGAAGAGAGGTAAAACAGATGACTTTGAGTTTGCATCTAACTCGAGCCTTATTAATCAGATATAATCATTTATCATTTGGAAAATTTGCAGAGCCTATATTCCTAGCCTTTAAAGTGCTCCCAGAATGAGCTTTGGTGTGGTTCATTTTTCATTTGCTCTGTATGCATTTATTAAGTCCTTAATAATTTAACAAGTATCCTTTTAGAAATCTAATGTATTCAAAGGGTATTCTTCTTACTAAATATTGTCCTAGTTCCTTGGGTTGCAATGACAAAAATGGAACAATCCCAGTCCTCAAGGAGCTTACTTCCACTGTGGGGAAAATAATGTGAATACAGATAAGTAAATCCATATTATGTGCCAAAAAGTGATTGGTAAGCATCAATTTAGCACTAGCTATTTGCCAAGCACTGTGCTAACACTGCAGAAAGAAATAAAACATGAAAACAGTCACTGCCCTCAGTGATCTTATGCTCTAATAAGAGAGACAATATACACTTCAATAAGTTTATGCATGATATGTATAGAGTAGAGGTAAGGTCTTCTTAGTAAGGAAACTAGCAGCTTCTGGTGGGTCCAAAAAAGTTCTCCTACAGACAGTGATGCTTAAGCTGAGTCTTAAAGGAAGCCAGAGATTCTAAGAGTCAAAGCTGAGCATGCCAGGCATGAATTTGAGAACAAAAATATTGTGTACACAACCTACATGGCAGACAGTGTGACTAGATAGAATGATTACTCAGACATTTACTCTGACAATTAACATCTCTGAACATCAGTTTCTCTATCCAAAAATGGGGGAGATAAAAAAAAAAACACCTCGGGTTTTTATGAAATGAGTTAATATATGTCAAGAGCTTTTTAAACCTTACAGTGAATAAGGTTGACCACCGCTGTCATTGTTACGGCTTCCTTCTAGCTTTGGGAAGAGCCCGAGGGCAGCTAGTGGAAGAAGCTAATTATGCCTCTAGGCGACATGGAGGTAGCCAGGTAGAGAGGAGGATAAAGCGCAGAAGGAAGGGAGGTAGTTAATACAAAACAAAAGGAAATGAAGAAGAAGAAATATGGTGAGCTGAGGAGGGGGATGCCACAAGGACAATTAGAAAACATCTGTGCCCTTAGGCCTTTAGCAAAACCCTACTTATGTTCTCTGGTTTTGTTTTTTCCTCAACCAAACAAGCAGTCTAAGCATCTTTTCCGCCACACTACTGACAGCTCTAATTATTTTCAAATTGCTCCTGGGCCACCTTCCCAAAATGCAGGCCCAGATGCAAAGGTGCTCCCAGTGGCCTCGTTAGCGATTTCCGTAGCTGGGAAAAAGCGCGTAAAAAGTTCACGCTGAAACTGTCATTGAACTTTTCATTCAGATTCAGCGTATTTTGCTACTTAGCAGATTATTCCAGTTTTCAATGGTGAAAATTCCCTCTGTATATGGATTCCAAAAATTACCAGATTGGGGGGGGGGAAGGGAGGGAGGGAGGGAGGGGGAGAGAGAGAGAGAGAGAGACAGAGAGAGACAGGGGGCGGGGAGAAAGAAGAGACAGGGGATGGAAAAAGAGGGATGGAGGGAGGGAGGGAGGGAGAGAGAGAACAAAGAGAGCCCTCAGTATACTGGGCATCTGGTTCAAATGAAATTGTGTTTTTCCAAAGTGCTTTTTTCCAGCATGGCTTTCTAAAGACTGTGACAAGTGTCAGGTTCTCTCTTTTTTCCCTCTTTCTTGAAGTTCTTTAGGGAAGCATAAATATTTAATTCTAACAGCAAACAACGTGTCAGGTCCATTTGCCAGCATTTAGTGGCAATAGTCTTGGAAGGGAAAGTGAAGAATGTAATTTTTCCATTCCCTGGTCTTCTCAGCATCCAAATTGGATTCTAGCATGTCAGCTCTGTTTCTTATAATACAATGACATTTCATTAAATGGCCCCAAAAAGCCAGACTCTGGGTTTGGAGACAGTGAATTTCCAAGTGGCACTGTTTCGGCTACTTTGAAAAGGGTGATAATTTCTAAAGTTTGAATGGGATAGTCTTAGGAAGCCACTCAAGCATTTTTATGCCACACTTTAATTTTTAAGAAGGCATAAGACAGTCCTATCCTGACATCTCAAGGCATCTACTGCATGGATTTAGAGCTAGAAGGGAACTTGGAGGGCATTGACTTCAGTTTTTATCAATGAGTAAACTGAGGCAAACAGGGATGAAGTGACTTGCCCAGACTTATCAGGTAAGTTATCCAGTAAGCTATCCAGTGTCTGAGGCTGGATTTGAACTCTGGTCTTGACCCAAGCCCCCGAGGTGTTTCCACTATACCACCTAGCTGGAGTCTGGAGACTTGGGTTTGAATCTTGACTCTCAAGCCTTTGCACTGGCTGTCGCCCCTTCTTGGAGTACATTTCCTCATCACCCCCATCTCTTGGCTTCCCCTTTTACTTGGTATGTATCTTGTACATTCTGGGTCCTTTCAGTGTTGTCTCACCCATTTGAATGTAAGCGCCCTGAGGGCAGGGGCTGTTTTTGTCTTCCTTTGTTTCCCCCATACTTAGCCCAGAGCCTGGCACCAGGTAATACTGCTTACTGAGTGATTGATTGTCCTCCCAGGACATAGTCTTGCTCATGACAGCTGACAGAGCGGAACGTCACCATCTTCTCTGTATTCCCTAGCAAAGCTCTGTGTTGATTAGTTTTTTTTTTTTTCCCGATTCTGCCTGTTCCTGTCACTTTGAAATATGCTGCCCTGCCAGTCCCCCCTCTCCAGACCAAGGTGTGTGAGTGCCATCAAGGAAGTGGCAGATGGATATAAACTGTGACTTTTTAGAGCAGCTTCTCCCCAACCCACTGGGAATAATCAGAGGTTTTTATTACAGGAAGCAAAAACAAATTTAATGTGGGTTCTAAAGGACATTACAAACCCTCCTTATTGTGCAGAAATCATCGAGTTGTGTCAGGACTGTTCAGGGCCACTCATTCCCCTCCCCACAATGTCCCCATTAAGATTTATTTGTGGCCATGTCTTTAAAAAGCAGTCACCTTAGCACAGAGTGGAAAGCCATCTGTTTTATCACCGTTAAATAGTCTGTGTCTCAGAAGTAAATGTGGCCCATTGACCATCCTCTCTGGGCCCACCCTGTTGTTTGATTGGCAGGAGCCTGCACTGGAATGAATAAAGGAAGAAGCATTTATTAAGCCCTTGCTGAATACCAAACTCTGTGCTAAACCCTGAGGATATAAAAATAAGTAAAACAGTCCCCACCCTGAATGAACTTAAATTCTAATGGGGGGGCAGAGCATCAAGGAGGAAGAGGCCACAGATAACAAAGCTGTATAGGTGGAGAGGGATAGGCACCTGCTGTATTTCAAGCACTGTACTAAGCATTGGGGAAACAAAAGACAGTCCCTACCCTCAAGGAGCTTCCAATCTAGTGGCTCAAATGAGAGTGGTGTAGATACCATAACAAAAATGAAATTTTCCTGGCCCTTTCCAAATACATGCATACATATATACATACATATGTATATGTATGTATTCTTCATGTTCTTGGCTACAATCTTCCTGGCTGTTTTTTTTTTTTCTCTTTCCACTTTTACTTTGATTTGCTTTAAATCCCACAGAGTTGTGATGGGCAGCCTGGGAAATTGAGTAGAAGAATGGTCTTGGAGCCTGGAATCCTGGGATTCCTGACTCTAGTTGTCCGATTGTGAATAGATAATGAGTTGACACAGTGGGATATAAAGGAGAGAGCATTTGGAGCGAGGGACCTGGGTTAGAATCTCAGCTAGGCTACTAACTGTCTTTGTAACCTTGGACAAATCGTGTAACATCACTGAGCCTCAGTTTCCTCAAGAAATGGGTATAATAATCCCTTAGGTGTCTAACCTCCCAGGGTTGTTGTGGGGCTGCCTTGAACACTTTGCAAACCTCAAAACACCAAATAAATGTCAACCATTGTCATCCAGTATTAGGACTGGGGGTGGTTCCACCCCTTAAGGTTCACTCATTAAAGATTCTTCATCTTGATGGATTACTAATATCTTGTGAGCTATTAACCACTAATAGTGGGAAGGCAAAATGACAAGATTTGGCAATGGATTAGATGTGGGGGGTGGATGAAGAGGGCTGGGCGGGGGGTCATAGGTAATACGAAATTGTGACCTAGAATGCCAAGAAGGATGGTATGGCTCTCAAAAGTAAAAGAAAAATTTGGAAGACAGATGAATTTGAGGGAAAAGATAATGAGCTGTCTTTTGGAAATATTGAGATTGAGATGCCTTTGGGACATACAATTCAAAATGTCTGGTAGCTAGTGGGTTTTACGATAATAATGTTTTCTTACTAGCAGTTTTCATGTCAAGACAAGATGACCATTGGTTGGGGATGTTTGAGGAGCGATGTTTATTCAGGCAGTGGTTGGAATGGGTGACCTCTTGGATTTCTTCCAAATATGAACCACTAGCACTCCATGTTCTGTGGGTCCCTCAAAAGGATCTCAGCCTTTATCGGTCCAAGATGATGGATGTCTTTGGTTAGTCTTCTCCACCAAGCAGTAGGAGTGCTGGGTCACCAGGCCTGTGACACCTCCATCCTTGACAATATCTTCTCAGTCTTTCCCTTTGTTTGCCTGTGCCAAAGTCATAGGATCTTGACAGTTCAAGGGTATGGGATTCTTGTGTGTAGTTTGAGAAACAAGAATAATGATCAAAACAAAACTAAATACTTTTTTGTGAAAATTTTAGATTAAAATACTTTTACTGTCACACTCTGCTAATATCTTGGTGTAACAACAGTGCTGCTAGCAGCTGTTGTGGGGGTGAAAGACCAATAACAATAGCACACAGGAGGGCTACTAGCACAGGTTCTTTTATCTGCTTTTCTAAGGAAAGCAACTTGAAGGGGTTACAATCTTACTTTAATTAAACATATATGTATCATTTGCTTGGCTCAGGGGAAAAAGCCAGCACCCTGAACTTTAGAGAAAATACAAACAGAAATTACAAGCATACATTATATAAACAGAACAAACATAAATCAGTAGACAGGCTTCTATCCGTCCATAGCAATACATAGTTACCAGAGAGAGAAGCACCAGCATCTGGGTTTTCAAAGCTGGGGTGCTCTGTGATGGCTACCCAGAGTCTCATCTGGTCAAATCACATGACATTCTTCCAGTGAGTCAGAGCCCCAAAACAAAACACCAACCTTAGATCTTATATACCTTTCTCAGGGTCAGAACTAGGCTTTCTTGTTTCCTAAGCAGGTCATCAAAGACTCTTGATTCAATCAAAGAAATGATGGCAAGACTCATCAAAGGTCCTTGATTACCTCAGCATTCAAAAAGAGAAAACAGTAAAAAAAAAAAAAAAAAAAGTCCTACCCTTCTTACCATTACACTTGGTTCCCTTTTTTTTTTTTAACTTTCTATGGGATTCTATGGTTGTCTTCTTATTCTTTGTTCTAAGACTTCACTGAGTATGGGAAGGGAGAGAGGGCTAGGTGGTAGGTAACAGGGGCAAATAGCAAATAGGTAGAGAATTCAAATCATGCCCTATTTACAAGTTAACCCTAAACCCTATGGCCCTGAACAAGTAACTTAATGTCTCTCAGTCTGTTTTCTCTTCTGTAAATTTGAGAAAATGATCTTATGGACCTCATAGAATTTTTGTGAGGATTAAATTAGATAAGATATGTAAAACATCTTATAAATCTTAATGTGCTTCCATAAATATTAATTATCATTATTATCATCAATAAAATATGTTTCATAAAAAATGAAACTGTGAGGTTGAACTGATTAGAAACATAGAGAAAGAATGGTACAATTTGAGCTATATCTAAAGGGCCTAATAGTATTGGGAGCCTTAAGGAAGGGGAATTCTAGATAAAAACATTAACACAAGTGCCATTCTGTAAATGGAAATACACAGGGCCTTGTTATTGGTCAGTCAGAGACCAATCAATGGCAAAGGGTTAGCATTGGGAAATCCTGAGGCATAAGGTCAAAGGGGTAGGGTGATGTTGTATTTAAAGGGCATGAGCGCAAGCACCAGCTGACATCTGTCTGTTTGCTGGATATTTGGGGAGATTATGAACGCACTTAGTCTATTCAAGTACCACTGTGTGCCCCCATGGTTAGACTTGTCCAGGGATTGGTCCCTGGCTTGTGAATTGGCCTGTTTCTTTGTGGAAGAGTCCACTGAACAACTCTCACCAGCCTTGAGGTAATTGTTTCCATCACGTGTTCCAAATGAGCACCCCAGGAGAGGTGATTGCCCCAGAAAATTTCCACCCAACTGGCAGCCAGTGAGTTCCTGCAGCCAGTTTGTGCCTCACCCTGCTAGGCAGGTTTCAGCCCCATCTGTTGTTCTGTAGCTGGGGATATGGGAAAGGTAGAAGGAACCTGCCCTTCATGGTATTGACTGTCTGCACTGTGGCCTTCCGCATCAATCACCCTTCCTGCAGATGTGCTCCCAGCCCCAGAATTTATCAAGCACCAACCCCCACCCCCCCACCCCATCCCCATTATTCCCTGTTATTGAAGTACAGGAAATGAGGGTGAGCCAGGATGGCCGACTGGCCAGCACAACAGCTCCTCCTTCCTGTGCTCCTGCCAGAATAACTCCCAAGTGGTCAGTAGGAACTTACAGGTCACGAGCCCCCATTCCAGTCTTTTTTCCCAACAGCGCTAAATGAGCCAATACTTGATTCTTCAAACTAGGATGATTTTGTCAGTGTGTTTCTTCTCTTTGCCTATGCAGATCACAGTCTGCTATAACATAGTACATCATTGTAGTACATTGTCTTAGAGTGCCACTGTGGTTGGAAAACAGGTTACCTTCCAGCCCACATGGTGATGAATAGACTTGTCTCAGCCGAGTGAGGGCTCAGATGATGGATATACAGTAACTCCTCACCAGGTCCCAATTCAAAGACTTCCTGACTCAACAGTACCTGCTAGACCTTGCATTCTGCTGGTATCAGATCAGGATTGCCTCCTTATGTATGTAGCAGCTGGCATGTATAGGTGCCTAATTAATGCTTGTTGACAGATTAAATGAAGCAATAGAAAAGGAATATGGTAGAGGAGAGGCATTAATGCATTGATAAAATGATCATGTTATCAATCAATTAACAAGTGTTTATGAGAGGAGGGGCCATGTTGCAAAATGGTAGGAATGCGGACCCCAGACTCAGAAGTCCTGGGTTCAAATCCTTCCTCTGATGTTTCTTACCTAAGTGACCCTCGCTGGGCAAGTCTCTTCATTCCCCTTGGTTGGTCTCAGTGTCCTCATTTGTAAAATGAGGAGTCAGGACTCTGTATTTATGATTCTGTTAAACACCTACTCTGCTTTGGGTGCCATGCTATGCATGGGCATACATTGGCAAAAGGGAAATAATCTCTGTCCTCAGGTAACTTACATTCTGCTGGGTAGACACACATGTTCTAA
This sequence comes from Trichosurus vulpecula, assembly GCF_011100635.1. NCBI lineage: Eukaryota > Metazoa > Chordata > Mammalia > Diprotodontia > Phalangeridae > Trichosurus > Trichosurus vulpecula. The sequence continues at coordinate 17,389,752 of NC_050576.1, read as the reverse complement.
TTTGTTAACTCATTTGTGTGTGGGTATATTGTATACATATGTGATGTACATGTGTATTACATACACACGGTTATATTCAAAATACATACAAAATGGAACCCATTCCATGGTGAGGGGGAGATTGGCACAAGCCTCAGGTAGACCTGAGTTGAATCCTGTAGGAAACTGGGGATTCTAGGAGGCAGAAGTAAGGAAGGAGGGCGTGCCGGGCTTGGAGGACTGCCCTTGCACGGGCCATAGAGTCAAGAGTGGAACTTAGAGTCCATGAAAGGAAATAAGGTGGAACGAGGTTGGTAGAGATGACCAAGGGCAAGGGGCAGGGTTTGTATTTTCTGCTAGAGGTGACAGGAGGCTACTGAAGTAGGGGGTGATAAGGTGCTACCTGGACTTTAGGAAAATCACAGGCAATTGTGAGGTGGATGGAAAGACCATTTAGGAGGCCATTGAGGCAGGAGGGCCTGAACGTGGGAGTGGAGACAAAGACGTACGGGAGAGACATTGTGGTCAAAATGACAAGATAAAGCAACTGAGAGTGGACTGTGCCAACTGAACAGATATATATATATACACATATCCCTATGGCTCTGTGTGCCACAAACTGAGAGAGAAGCCTATGACTGTAATTTATAGCAGCAGTTTCCCATTTTACACATAATGTACTGACTTTGCCTTTTTTAATGCTTCCCAGAAGCGAGGATGCAGTCAACCAGATGGCCGTTACGCCTTTTCCATTACCAGTCAGCTCCCAGTCTTCCGTCGAGGTAAGGTCATAATTGTGAGAAACATGGTTTTGGGGATCACTGGACTTCCCCAGATTGTGAGAACAGGCGGCTTTGGGGATCATTGGACTTCCTTGGCAGGGCCAAAGTCCTGAGGAAGAACCCTGTGATAATCCCTAGGGAAGGCTGTACAGATCACAGGACTCCCAGAGGAAGACTGAGTGGTAGCACCCCCTTAATCTGTGGGGATCACAGGGCCTCCTAGGAGTCAGACCCTAGGAGGACCCAAGTGATGGCCCCTTAGGACAGCAGTAAGATCACAAGGCTCTCAAGACAGGGCCGGAAGTCCCAAGTGATGTCCCCTTAAGAAGGCTGTGCAGACCACAGGGTTCCCCAAGAGAATCTGGAGTGATAGCCCTTTTAATACTGCAGTGGGGATCACAGGACACCCCAAAGCAAGATCCAGGAGTAAGCCCAGCGAGCTTCCGCTGCCTATTGCTTCCCTTCACTTGACCTTAGGAAGATCCATGTGATTTGCCCATTCTCACCCAAAGAACTCAAGACCAGAGTGGGCAGAGGAAGGCATTTTATTACGCTCCTTGAGAGAGTGGGTGTAGTGCTCACTGGAACACTCACACTGATACAGCTGCAGGAGCAGGGGTAACCATTCCCTCCACTCCTGCTAGATTTATGGTTAGTTTACAATCTTTATTTTTCACATAGTTTTCCTAGGTTATACAGTTTATACAGGTAAGATAATAAGGATACAGAAGCAAAAGTGAAGTTAATTAGATTTTCCTTGTCTTAGTTTAGGATTAAACTACATTCTTTTACTTCCCCTACTTTCCCTCTTTAACATATGCAAATTATGCAAATCAGTAGGCCTGCATTCTTGACCAAGACCAGACCCTAGATAAGCTTGAACTGGTTCAAGAGGGTTTGGCCTCTCTAATTCCCCAGACTGCCTTCTCAAAAAGCATGCACATGTGTACAAGCCTCTGACTGACCTTGAGGCCTGGTCTCTGCTAAAGCTGGGGTGGGGGAGGGCAGGGAAACACACCTTTAGTTCTGTGGAAACAAAACTCCTCCTCCCATTTCTTACATTCTTGATCCACCTTTGGGGCATTAGGTGGATTCATCATCATTTTGTTCTAAAATAGAAATTAAAGGATAATCTGAAAATTTCAACCCAGCCATAGACCAACCTCCATTTTTTTTTCAATATGCAGCATCTGACAGGGTCAGAGATTTACAACTGGAGGAGACCTTAGATGGCCCCTAGTCAAGCCTTCTCATTTTACAGATAAAGAAACGGAGGCCCAGAGAGGCAAAATGACTAGCCCAGGGTCCCACAGTCAGCAAGTGACGAAACCAGGATTCAAACTCATCCTCCTTGACTCCAGATCCTTGGACTGTCATGATTACAGGTTTCATTATCAAGGGACTTCTCCCCACTCCTGAAAACAGTGCAGCCACGAGGTTGGCTCTGAAATAATGTGAGGATCCCTTGCTTAGTTTCTTAGAACACAACAGGACCCAAGTACTTAAAGATTCCTGTGTCCTGTGCAATCATTCCCATTTGTGGAATGGGGGAGAAGAATGGGGACTTGGGGCTCTGCTCTTAGTCCAATGGTGTTGCTAATGGTTCCAGTGTTTCTTGGTCTCTTCTTTGGGAATGGCCTTCAGTCTTTGCAGAAGCCTTCATGGTGGCCTGAGAAAGTCAGCAAGGTGGGTCTGAATCCTGCCTCTGACCCCTAATAGATGTGTAACCTTGGGAAAGTCACTGAGCTTCTTGGCTGATTCTCTGAGAGGATAAGGTGCAGAGAATGTGCAGTCTGCTGTCGGTGGAGGGTGTTTCCTCTACCTGGGAGTTCCCTAGACCAAAGAAATTGTAGTCACCACCTCATCTGCCTTAGTGGTGGCTAGCACAAGGATCCTAGTACCTAGACCTGGAAGGAAGCTAAAAAAATCATCTTTCCCAACCCTCTCATTTGACATGTGGGAAAACTGAGCCTGACTTCCCTGCCTTCTCAAGACTTAGCTCCAATCTGCAGGAAGCCTTTCCTATTCTCCCTGCCCTCTTCCCTCCCACTCATTCACATATAAGTCATCAAAAAGGCTGTAATGAGTGGTAATGACCTCCGACCTTATTTATTTTGTGTATGTACATAGTTATATGCATGTCTCCTACTCCCTTCCAGCTATAATCCTTTCCCAGTCCTCTTATAACCTTAGGGACCCTGTTTTTGCATTTCTTTGTATCCTAGCATTTAACACAGTCTGGCCCTTAGTAGGGGCTTAGTCAATGATTGTAGACTAACTGATTTGACTAACAAAGCCATCTCAGTAGAAGCTATGACTCCCAAAAGGGGAGGAGGGGAAAAGGAATTCTGGGGTGAAGGGTAGGTATTAGAGACAAGCGCCATGGCTGGCTAGTACAGGGAGGGGAAGATGTGACCACCCTTCCCATCTGCCCCATCTCGCAGGGTGATCCCACAGCCTTTCTCTTCTCACTTTGGAGACCACAGATCTAGTTCATTCATAGTTTCAGTCACTTTATGGAATGGATATTCCAAATAGATATCTAAATCTTGACTCAATAAACCCAGTGATCAGGTCACGTATTGTTTCATCTTTATCTCATACTTTTTAAATTTTCTGGGTTTGTGTATATTTTATAAAGTATATAACTTAGTCTAGTGCTGCACAAATATAATGTATAAACAATTAACCAGCATTTATCAAGCACCCACCATGAGCCTCTCTCTGTGCTGTTGGCACTGTGCCAAGCTAAAGGGATATAAGAATGAAACAATCTGTACTCAAAAGGAGCCCATATTGTAACAGGGTAGACCGCAAGTACGTATATTGTTTTTAAAGGACTTTTTCCCCCTTGTGCCAATAGGGAACCACTGGAGTTTATTGAAAATAGGAGCGTGACATGGTTAGGCATGTACTAGGAGTACAAGATCAAAGCATTTTCTATTAAAAGTTCATGTGATCCAAAACACTGGGGTAGTTGCCCATCTTTTATTTCATATGTAGCTTTATAGAGACTTAGTCATCATGTTTTTCCAGAAAGGAAAGGTTCCTTTCTAATGCATTATATCTTTCACCCAATACTTTCAGAACACTTTGACAAATGTGACAGAATACAAGAAGCAAGGCTTTTCATCACTTAATTAATGGAGAAATTGAGATCCTTCGGGGCCACTAGGATCTCCATCTACCCAGAGGGGCTGTTTATATACAAACATCTCTGCTCTTCCCCCCCAGAGAGAACCTGATAGTCCCATAATATTTTGAGAAGACCAAATTCTCTCTTGTATTTATAGACTGTCTTAGACCAATATTTTGCCTTTTGTGGACTGCCTGGCCTGGGTCCGTGTTGGGCCACCTACAAGTTTTACACAGAAACTTCATCCTTGCCCTTGGGGTGGGGCTTGGACTTTCTGGAATTTTCTAAGTCTGGTGCTTTAGCAAAAACAGCTTTTTGGCCAATAAAGGGATTGTGGGTTGGGTGCAGAATCGAAGAGCGCATCAAAGAGAGACCCCAGAAAAGCAGGAAAATTTGGGCAGGTTCTGAAAGCTGCCTACTCCTGCACTTTTTGGTAAATGACACCCGCAGCTGAGTGAAATCACACCTTGGGTGTTAGCTGGCTTGTGATTTTTTTAAAAAGCTTTTTACCTGGCAAGCATTTCCTTCTATTTACACATGCATGTATTCCAAAATGTAGCTGCTTCTGCTCCGCACCAAATACTCACCACCAAGCCAGCTGTTCTTGGTTATCTTCACTTGTATAATGCTAGCTTTGTTCTCTCAGGGAGAGGCATTCATTCATTCGTTCATTCATTCTTTCATTTGTTTGTTCATTCATTCATTCATTCCTTTCAGGCCCATGACCATGGAACCTTCAAGGCCCCTCGTATCCCTTGTCCTGAATTCACTGCTCTTCTGTATCCTCAACCTGTATTAATTAATCTCATGCTAATTTTTCTCCAGACCTAGATTTCTCTTTGCCCCACTGGGCCTTTGTCTGGCTAGTAGTAGTAGTAGTAGTAATAGAAGTCATAGCAACAGCTACTGACAATTATAAAGTAATTACTCTGTGCCAGGCCCTACGCTAAGCACTTTATCATGATTATCTCACTTGATCCTCAACAACCTTGGGAGGGACATTCTATTATTATCCCCATTTTGCGGCAAACATGGGTTAAGTGATTTGCCACGGCCACGCAGCTTGTGAAGTGTCTGAGGCTAGATTTGAACCAAGGTCCTCCTGACTCCAGCTGCCTCAGAAAGCTGCCTTTCTGGCTAGTGATGAACACAGTCTAGTTTGAAATGAATCGTGGAGATTTTCAAATCCAATCCTCTCTTTTCAGGGACATTTTGGGAGAAGATCAGAACGTAGGCCATCTAAAGGAAGCAGAGGGAGTAGATGTTATCAGGCACCAATGACCATTGGTCCACAAAGTAGTTGCTGAGTTTCTTGGTCCCTGAGGCCAAAAGGGAAATAGCATTACACACTTTTCATTTTCTAGTTCAGGAAAACTACCAAAATCATTTTTAGAGACAGATTCTTTTTTCTCTTTGGTGTGAAAGCTAAGAGAGATTGAATTACTTTCCTTTCCAAGGTCCCTTTCAACCCTTAGATTTACATAATTTGACCAGCCTTTTAATATTAATAAGTTATATGTTCACTTGTCAGGTACTCTGAACTCTAAAACAAATAAATAACGTAAATCTTGTAACACTTATTTTGCATAAGACAGTCTATATGGGGCTCTTCTTGTCAGTTTCTCCTCTATTCAATGGGCCGGACTGCCAGCCAGGCTACAATCTTTAGAATTGTAGATTGAGTAGAAAGAAGTATAGAAACAGGCCATACCAACACGTGTCTTACTAACTTCCTACTATGTGCAAATATCCTCTTCTCAAGGAATTTACGTCCTAGAGAAATGGGTTTGTCACCTTTTTCCTGTTCTGGTCCCTTTAATGGTCTTGTGACATCTCCGTCCCCTTCCTGGAGTCATGTTTTTAAATTTGTAAAGTACAATATGTAGAATTACAAAGGAAAACAACAGGAGATGGGGCTCTGGTGGAGATGGCATTTGGGCTCAGAGGAATAAGCCCTCTGGGGCAGCCAGGTGGCCCAGTGGATAGAGCACCACCCCTGGAGTCAGGAGGACCTGAGTTCAAATCCAGCCTCCAGACACTTACTAGCTGTGTGACCCTGGGCAAGTCACTTAACCCCGATTGCCATAATAATAATAATAAGCCCTCTTTTAAACTCAGCTCTGCCTTTCTGGTGCCAGGCACTGTGCTCAGTGCTAGGGATACCAAGAAAGGCCAGAATAGATCCCTGCCCTCAAAAAGTTCATATTCGAATGGAGGCGAGAACATCTCACTATCTCGGTGGCCGCAAACCCTCTTTTCCTTCAAGTCCTAGTTAAAATCCCACCTTATGCAAGAAGCCTTTCCCTGCCCATCTTGAATCTAGCACCCTTCCTGTTAATGCCTTCTCACTTAGAATATTAACTGTTTACATGGTGTCCGCCCCATTAGACTGGGAGCTCCTTGAAGACAGGAACTATCTTTAGCCTTTCTTTGTCTCCCCAGTGCTTAGCATAGTGCCTGGCACCTAGTAGGTGCTTAATAAATGCTTGGTCACTTGACTACAACAAAATTTAAGAAGCTGAGACCCAGAGGTGTTAGGTGCTTTGTTCAAGGTCGAACTGTCTTAAGCAATAGAGCTGGACATGGAATACACACACATACATACACACACACATACATACACACACTCACATACTCATATATGCACATACATACACACACTCATTCACACACACACTCATTTACACACACACACACACTCATTCACACACACACACACATACATACACACACTCACATACTCATATATGCACATACATACACACACTCATTCACACACACACACACACACACACACACACACACACTTCTCAAACCCAGCCATCTTGCCCCTGGGCTGGCTCATTCCTTCCTCCATGCTCTCATTAGCTCAGTGTCTCCTCTACTCCTTCTTTCCCTCCCCCTCCACCCCAATCAAACTTCCAGTGGTTCCCTAATGGATTTCAGATTAAATCTAAATCCTCAGTTCCACATTACCATTCTCCCTAGGGTCCTTATCTAACTTCATTTCTCATTATTCCCCGGCATGGAGCTGGGTACATACAATGCTTGTTAAATTGAATTAAATTGTTTATTGAATTGTTGAGACTGGAAGACAGTCTGCCCTACCTGGTCAGACCCTGGTTTTTGTTATCTGTCTGTCTTTTTTTTTTTTAATTAATTTATTTATTTTTAGTTTTCAACATTCCCTTCCATCAGTTTTGAGTTATAAATTTTCTCCCTCTCCCCAAGACAGCGTGCAATCCGATACAGGCTCTACGTATACATTCATATTAAACATTTTCACATTAGTCATGTTGTAAAGGAGAATTAGAACCAATGGGAGGAACAATGAGAAAGAATGTTATTTGTCTGTCTTGTCTCTTCAGAAAGGTTGGTAAGGTTAGCAGCCATGCCTTGGATTGTAGAGACAGCGAAGCAAGGCTTTGGTGCTAAGAAACCTGGGTTTGAATCCTATGTCCTTCCTCCTCCTCCTCCCTGGCACTTAATGACTGTGCGGAAACTGGGCAAATTATTTTACCTCCCTCTACCTCAGTTTACCTTCCTATGAAATGGGAATATTACCTGCCTTACAAGACCATTGTTAGTAAGGCACTTTCTAAACTTTAAGTAAATGTTACCTTTTATGTCACAGTACAATTATTATTATATCTATAATTATAATGGCAAATGTTTATAGCACTCTCAGGTTTTCAAAATGTTTTTTATATTTGAACAATTCATTCCTATGTGATTCCTTAAAAGATGATAACCAAGATGCACCTAATTATTAATAAGAAATAAGGCATTAAACAGAGTGCTCTATGGTCACTAAAGGCATTAGCTGCTGTCATGGAACAAGTCCAGCACAGAATACAGATCGAAATGGGATTCCCTAACTATACGGAGATGCTATTTGGCAATGACATTGTGCCGATGCCACCAAGCCCTGGAAGGTAGCATAGCCTCACAGCTTCCTCAGATTGACCCATAATCGCTCGACTGTCTTCAGCCTAACCAGCCACATGAGAAAAACCAAGCGGATAACAAAAGCCTGTTTTACAGACTATGATACGCTTTGGATGCACACACCATAGAATTGGTCTGATAGGACGTCCGTCTTGAATGTTCACTCCAGATTGACAAAGAGCTGGCCCTAGAATGCAGGAGGAGGAGCAGACTAGGCTAAGTTGCTTTGAGGAAATTCAATGTTGCTTTCATTCCCTTACCTTTTCTGAACATTAGCTTCCTACTTTGTGAAACAGAGGTGGACCCACTAACACAGACCTCAAAGGCTTGTTGTAAGAAGTAACGTAGGCAAAGTACCGGACAAATGTTGAAGTGCCGTAGACAGCGTCACTCGCTATTTTTGTTTTTGTTATTTTATCATTTTTTTCTTCATCATAGTGGAAGGGAGCACCCACAAGTGGATTTGGGGATGTATTAAAGTTTGGCATCTTTGAATTACTATCACTTCAGCCTTGTTCCCCTGTATTCTAATAACCGCTCGTTGTTCACCAGCTGCCCACCCTGGGAAGTTCAAACACAGCGCCTCATGGCTGGTATCAGAGGAAGCATGACCCTTGGAGGCTCAGATGTAATTTTCTGGAGAAAGCACCAGAGTCAGAGTCATAGGAGTCTAGATAAAGAGCTAGAAGGGACCTCAGAAGCTGTTTTTCACATGAGACAACTGAACTCCCAGAACGTTAAGGGACCTTAGTAACACGAGCATCAGAAATCATAAAATCTTGTCATCCTAGATTTAGAACAAGAAAGGAACCCGGGGTCCATCATTTTAGAGACAAAGAAACTGATTTAGTACCTACTACTGTGCTCAGCCCTGGGAATACAAAAAATGGTGAAACAAAGCCTCAGCCCATGAGGAACCTACAATGTCATGGGAGACCACCTGCGAGTGACTGTGGACAGACAGGCTCTGTACGAGGTCAGGTGGAAATTGTCCAGAGAGAGAGGGCAGTGGAACGTGGAGGGATCCAGAACAGCTTCCCATAGAAGGGAGTCTTTTAGCTGGGGCACAAAGGAAATTGTGGACTGTGGGCTAAGGAGATAAATTTATGGGCAATTATAAAGCCATCATAAAGCTAATTTAGAGCACAGACCCTAACCCTAAAACTATAAGAAACCACATGGCTGCCGTGGGACCCTTTCAGCCTCTCAAGTACACCAAGCCCCTAGCCTCCAGGATGCTGCCTTATGGGCAGGGAGATCTTACCTTCTCCCCCTTAGTGCTGGTGCCTTCTCTCCATCTCACCCTGCCTGGAGTCCACTTGTGCATAGCTGTTTCAGCGCTGTCTTCCCCATTAGACTGGAAGCTCCTGGAGGGCAGGCACCGGCTTGTAGTCTTTCTCTGTGTCCATCTCCAGTGTTTAGTACAGTGCCTGGCCCATTTTGGTTCAGTTGTGTCTGACTCTTTGCGATCCCGTGTGAGGTTTTCTTGGGAAAAATACTGGAAGGGTTTCATTTTGTTCTCCAGTGGATTAAGGCAAATAGAGGTTAAGTGATTTGCCCGAGGTCACACAGCTATTGAGTATCTGAGGTGAGATTTGAACTCGGGTCTTTCTGACTCCAGGCCCAGCATTCCATCCACTGAGCCATCTAGCAGCATCCAACTATGTGCCTGGCACATAGTAGGGGCTTAATACTGACTGACTGATTTTATCCCTCTAAAACCCAATCTCAATGTGAGCACGTTTTGTTTTCCGATTCTTCCTCTGTGAGGAAGTCGGATTTTTGTGAATATTTAATGAGATGGAGTAGTCTGGTAAAGGGAGAGATGGGGCTATTTGCATAATTGCCATTTTACCTTCCATTGTACAGTGCCTTTCCAGAATGTTCCATGGCCTTATAAATAAATAAATGAAGGGAGGGAGAGGGGGGAAGGTAATGAGATTTGTCACGTATCGTAAACGAGGCTCTGCCAAGAGAAATGTCTGGGAATTTAGGCTGACGATGGGAATAATAAATCATGGGGGTTACTTGAAGAGAGACAGGACATTGGATAGAGGGCATGGGGAAGAGGAAGCAATAAAGAGCCAGGCTAAATAAAAGGGACAAAGCCCGAATGTCAGTGGTGTGTGGCTGGGGCAATTCTTCTCTTGGTTTATGTAATAAACTCTCAAGGTAATTAGAAAATGAAGCAGCTGGGTATTTTCCCAGGCTCTTCTCACTCTCTAAAAAGGAAGGAAATAGATGAAATTGGCCAGACCGCCACTATGGTTGTTTCTGGTTGATTCTTCCCTCCCCAAAGAGCAGCTTCTATTTCTATTAAGAGCGTTCCTTGACAACACTGAGTTAGGCTGTGCACAGGTTATTATTTCCACTCTACAGATCAGGCACCTGTGGCACCCAGAGGAGTGACCAGCCCGTCATCAATTTATTAGGAACCCAGAAGACATTGGGCTGAGAATTCTGAAAGCGCAGAGATGGACGGGTGTTCGGAGCCCCTCTGGTCATGAATCAGCCTGGAGCTCTGCTACACCATTGCTGATTGGTACAAGCTGACAAATGACCTTAAAACCCATACAGAGCTTCACAGACGCACTTCCTGCCCTCCCACAAGGACACAGAACAGTCATGAAAATGAGCATCCTCCATAGCTCAGGCAGCATTCGGCCGTCCTCCCCCAGCTCCAGCTTCTGTGTCCTAAGGCTGCTCTACTTTCCTCCTCTGGTTTTCTTATGCAACCAGTGAATGTGTCAAAAACAAACTCACAAACAAACAAACAAACAAAAATCAATGCTACAGAAGTACCCAGTTACTCCTGAAACTTCTGGAATTTTAAATAATTAATCCGCCTCCTGTTTTCGTTTTCACTTTCCATGACAGTGTTCCAACTTTGAAAAAACTTCCTTTCCATAATTTGAGAATGCACAAAGATATTTTTAGAAGTACCATAATATACATTTTTGAGATATCCTCATATTTTGGTCCTGAAATATAACATGTTTAGGAGAAAGTTAGCTAAATCTGGAGATGGATAAAGAGCTGGATTTGGAGTAAGAAAGTCCTGGGTTCAAATCCTACACTTGACACTTACTAACTGCAGGACTAGGGATTCTGCGTCTCAACCTTACTGAACCTTGGCTTCCTTATCTGTAAAATCAGAGGGTTGGACAAGGTGGGCACTGGAGTCTCTTCTAGCTCTCAATCTATTACCCTGTTTTTCTATATAGGGACCGGGGTTCAAGTATAATAATGATAATAATCTCTAACATCTATATAGTCCTTTCTATCTGTTATCTCATTTGAGCCTTAGAACGTCTCTCTGAGATGTCAGCCATCATCATCCCCATCTTACAGATGAGAAGACTGAGACGGAGAGAGATTAATGGTTCACTGAGGATTCCATAACTGATAAGTGTCTGAAGCAGAATTCGAACGCTTCTCTTTCTCACTGCGCCAGCCAGCTCTCTAAAACCCAGGTCTAGAATCAGACAATACCATAACTTCTGCATGCCTAAGTCTCTCCTTTCTCATCTAGACCTATTCTAGGGGACCAATCACTCCACCACAAAATCACTTTGTTTTCTCTGTGAGGGAAACCCCTTCACCACCAAAGATAGTGCTGGTGATGAGGAAGGGTCTTGTAGCCTGGCATTAATGGGTCTAATTCTCTTCCAAATGAGTAAAAAAGCCCTTAGTAGGCACCTACTCTTTGCCCAGCACTATGCTAAGGGGTGGGCTCCAAGTGCAAAAGCAAAGGCAGTCTCCACCCTTAAGGAGTTTCCATCCTGATAGGGGAAATGCCTTACACAGGGGGAACATTAGCCAGGGAGGGATACTTTGGTCTAGCATGGTGTCAGGGTAGTGAGTGGGGCTCTAGGGCAGTAGATTGATTCTTGCCATTCAGAAACAATGGCAGAGTTGATTTAATTATGGCTCATGGTTCCAGACTTAGAGAATTGGAAAAAGAAGACTTGAGGTGTGCATCTGTGGTGTGGGTGGCACAAGCAGTAGAGTGGTCAGCCCAGAGGCAATAGCAGAGATCTCTGGAGGGGAGTGAATGAAACTATACATGATAAGGACTTCTCCTGAGATGGAGGTCATGGAGAGTCAGTCACCAAACAAGAGAACCAGGGTCCAGAGAAGTTCTTTCGGTCCATGGTCTCTGATTTGGGCAGTGAAGATACTGGCAGTAGCCTTCTGGAGGAGGTGGGTGAAGAAGCTTTAAGAGTCAGGAGGCAGGCAATAAGCATTGATTAAGCACCTACTGTCTGCCACACACTGGGGATATGAAGAAGGGAACAAAACATTCCCTGCCCTCAAGGGGCTCATGGTCTAATGGGGGAGGCAACATGCAAACAACTATGTACAAACAAGATCTACACAGCATGAGTTGGAGATGATCAATGGAGGGAATCTTTAAGGCAGATCGGGAAAGGCTTCTTGTAAAGATGAGATTTTGGCTGGATGTGAAAGAAGCTCAGAGGGAGATGAGGAGGGAGATCATTCCATCCATGTGTGATGGCACTGGACAGACAGAAGATTTTGAGGCAGAAGACGCAGGCTCAATCCCAGCTCTTCTCTGAACGTCTGCTTTTTTTTAGTCTGTAAATTAGAGATGATAGTACCTGAAGTAGCTGACTCACTAGGTGGTCATGAACTTCAAACAAGATGCTGAATGTGAAGCAGTTATTATCCTCATTCTCAGTATTATTACAGTGCAAGCCCAGAGACCTCACTGACTGATGCCTGCTGTAGCTGAGGCTTCTTACAAGATGTGTTTAATGGCAGAGGTGCCCTCCAAAAAGGTTTAGGAAGGATTCATTGCATAGGAAACAGGTGGATATGCTAGAGAGCATCCAGAGGAAGTTAACCAGGATAGGGAAGCAACCGTAGCCATTCCCAACCTAGGGTGGGGGCTTTGACTTTGGAGTTTGACTGAGGCACGTACTAGCTCTTTGACCCTAGGGAATTCTTCCTCTGTCAGGTAGGAAAGTTTTCTCACCTGCTAAATGGGGCTGATGATGGCATCTACCTCTCAGTCTTGTTGGGAGGATCAAATATGATATATGTGGAACATGTTGCAAATTTTAATACGCTGTGTGTGTATACCTGTGTGTATTTATATACACATATGAATATATATGCATAGATTTATATACATATATGAATATATATTTGCATGTACAAATACACATTCACATCTGTATGTATTCATATGTTCTAGGTGTATGTAGATGGTAGATAATTAGAGCTTAGCTATCATGAAAGCACTATCAAGACTTCTGTCCTCCTAGAAGCCTAAATTATTGTACAAATATATTATTAATGTACTTTCTACAAATGATCATTAGGGGCTCCCAGCTGTGTGATGCCAGGCAAGTAATATAGCCCCTCAGCCTCCCTCCAATTACCTGGGAATATTAAGGTGCTCTAAAGATATTGTCATCGTTGTTATCAGTTGAAGGAACTTGAGATAATTCAGGATGGATAGCAGTCTCACATATGTGAAGGGTAACTATGTGGTTGTTGGAAGAGGGACCGTTATTATTATCATTAGGATGGATGTCGTTCGTATGCCACTTTAAGGTTTGCTAAATATTTTACACATGTATGTCATGATGTCCTCCAATGTCCTTGGTGCTATTGGGATTCCCACTTTTATAGCTGAAGAAACTGAGGCACACAGAGGTGAAGGCAGAGTCACACAGCTGGATTTGAACACAGGTCTCCCTGACTCCAAACCCAGTGCTCTAACCACTGCGCAACCTTGCCGCTTCATTAACATCTGTTCTTTTTGACCCCAGGAGGCAGAAATAGGAACAGTGAGTAAAGGTTCAGAATGCTGAAAATGAGTTGGACTCAATGGGTCCCTTCTGTCCCTGAAATTTTGTTTAGAGTTGGGTAAAGTATAATACTCATTTTCTAAAGAAGAAAAAATGGAGAGAAATTCTGTGAGATAGGATTCCATACCTGACCTTGTTGGGTGGAGCAGTAGATAGATCGCTGGTCCTAGAGTCAAGAAGTCCTGAGTTCAAATCCAGCCTCCGACACTTATTGGCTGTGTGACCCTGGGCAAGTCACTTTACCTCTACCTCCTTCTGTTTTCTTCAACTGTAAAGTGGGGATAAAAGCACCAATCTGCCAGGGTTGTTGTGAATATATAACGAGATAATATTTTATGGTTTGCAAAATTAAAGCCCTCTATGAATGCCGGCTGTTATCATTTATATTATTATTCTTGTTATTATGATCATGACTGCTGTCACTACTACTTTAAAAAGATGGTCTAGACCTTTCCAAACAGAAAGCGATAACACCTAAGCTCATCAAACACCTAAGCGATAACACGGGCTCATCCAGAATAGGCCATGTCCATGGATCTTCAGTGATGTGGACTCACCCACAAAAGCTGGTGAAACGCTCATCAGGGTTGTGGCCAAGGGGATTGTCGCTTGGATCCAAATTGGACTAGAAAGCTTCTCACGGTCCTGTTGTACCCTGGAATGCAGGGAATTGTTTTTAGTGAACTTAACCTTATTGCAAAGTATGCTTTTTTTTTTTTTAAGTCTCATCTTTTCGCCTTTTAATCTTTAAATCCCTCTCAGGATCAGAGTGGTCCAGAAGCCATGAGCAATGAAGAAGGAGGCAATACTGAAGCTGATCTAAAGCAATTACCAGAAAGTGACCGTGCCCAACTGGTAGGTGTTCCTGGAATCCGGCTCTCTCTTGGAAATGAATTATTCATCTCTTACACTCATTCAGATGAGATCAGTTTTTAACGAGTTTCCTAAAAGTTGGCTCAGTTAGTTCCAATATCCCACTTTTTTCTTTTTTCCACGATTTGTTTTTAATTGTTTCTATTGGGATATCTGTTTATATATATCTTATATTTTCTAGGGTATCCCTTCCCCCTCTCAGTGATCCGTCATAACAAAGAATGCAAAAGCGGGGAAACCTAATTCAGCAAAACTAACCAATGTTTTGAAAAAGTCTGACCACATACATTTCCTACCCATAGTCCTCCGCTTCTCTTTTGTCTAATCCAGGATTATTGAATTCAGTAAGGATGTGCAAGCCTCTGTGATATGCATATTTGCCTTAGGTTTAAATCCACAAACCTATTTGCATTTCTAATATTGAAACGTTTGTTTCTCTCAATGAAGACTTTTTAGCCTTGTTGTAGGTCGATGTGAAATCTTTATTCTAACCTACTGCTTGAGGTGGATGGTCGGGGTTGGGATCGGGAACTGAAATCCTTGACAGGCTTCCTCTGCCCCTTTTCTCTCCCCTCCCCCCCATCGTAATTCAGGTTTTCAGGCAGCATCACCACAGATGGTTCCAATTTCTTCATCGACAGTTTAGCCCCATTTTCTCTTACAAATTTATCTTCAAGCATATGTGTATTCAAAAAGATCTTGACAATTCAAAGAACAATGGTCCAGAGAGGAAAAGAAATTTATAGCGATAATGGTAAAGTTGTACAATTGGATTTAAAGAATCAGTGTCACAAAGGAAAATTTCTTTAGGTGATCAGACATGAAGGCTGGGGGGGCTTGGGGGAATACAAACTCAGTATTAGTCCACAGTTTGACACTGTTGTTCAGTTACGTCCAGCTGACCCCATTGGGCCTTTCTTGGCAAAGATAATGGAGTGGTTTGCCATTTTCTTCTCCGGCTCATTTTACAGATGAGGAAACTGAGGCAACTAGGGTTAAATGACTTGTTCAAGGTCACACAGCCTGTAAGTGTCTGAGGCCCAACTTGAACTCAGGAAGATGAGTCTCCCTGATTCCAAGCCCAGCACTCTATCCACTGCATTACCTAGGTGCCCCCAATTAAGGATGCACCGTGTGTCATAAGTTGTGCAACAGAGATAGCAACGAGCTAATTCTTGTCCTCAAGAAGCTTATATTCTACTGGGAGGAATACAGTGTTCCAGGAAGGGTGGGTGGTGACCAGGATAGTGAAGGGCCTTGTGTTCACACCAAAATAGGGTGGTTGAGGAAACCACAGCTTTTTATTTAGCCTTTGGAATACAAGACTTAGAATAGGACAGAATACTTGTGTCCAAGTCTGTGAAAGACTGCCCCGGAGAAAAGGATTCACTGTGTTCTGCTTATCCCAGTCTGCAGCAGACGTCAGAGTCAGAGAAAAAGAGTTTGGCTTCCTAGGAAGAAGAGCTTCCAAAGCAGGCTCCCTCCTCAGCCAGCCTTTCCAAACCCTGCTTACCTTGTACCCTGCCAGCAGAGCTCTGAGGCAGTCTTTACTGCCCCATTCACTGTACCCCACAAAGCCTCTCTAAGGAGGCTCAGATCTCCCCCTCCCCCACAAGTTACCACCACCCCAGGTGCAGAAAATGCCAGAGGTCATCAGGAACAGCCTTCTTGGTGTCCATACCTTGTTCAGTGCTAACCACATCTCTCCAGGAAGCCTTTAGGAATACAAAGAGAAAAACAAAACAATCCCTGCCCTCAGGCGTTTCCTTTCTAAGTAAAGAGTCCCTTGGGTTCTAGTCTTGGGAAGCTTCAAATCACCTCCTTTTCCAAAGTGGTTCCTCCCCCTATGTTTTTAACAAAATTCTTAAAGCCCAATTAAATGGAATTCTACCTATGCCCTCCATGGGCTGATTGAATTCACTTAATAGTTGCCCACAAGATCCTGCCCCTGATGCTTCCTTCCCCACATCACCTCAGTCCAGGCACTTGGTCTCCATTCTCCTCTTCTTGGAAATGATGGGCCTGATCTGTACATCCTCCAGTTCTAGATCAATGACTCTCTTTTCTCTTTTCCCCGGGACCTAGAAAGGCTTTTACCCTGTACTCCCCATCTAGTCAGTCAACCAACCAGCAAGAATTGACCAAATATCTACTCTGTGCCAAGCATTGGAGGCTCCCGTTCTGAAAGGTGCTTACATTTTAATGGGAGAGATAAGGAGTACATTTAAAAATACATCCAGCACAAATATAAAATTAATAAATACATTCACATACATATACCTTTGGGAGCAGGGGTATCAGGGAAGGCTTTAGACAGAAAACGGGGCCTGAGTTGCATCCTAAAAGAGAAATATTCTGAGGCGGGGTTAACAAGGGAGTGGATTCCAGTAACAGGGGATGGCCAGTAGAATTGCAGAGAGGCAGGAGTTTGGTTGGATGGCAGAGCTGGGGAAAGGAGGAAGTTATGCCCAATGAGGCTAGAGAGATAGACTAAAGCTGCGTTGAATGGGGCTTTAAGAGCTAAATAGATTTTACTCTGGGACAGCTAGTGCTAGGTCTGGAATCAGGAAGACTCTGGCCTCTGCTAGTTCTGAGCTGATCTGATTCTCAGTTACCAGGAAAATACATATTTAATCCTGTGCAACATACACAGTAAAGCCAGCTAGGTGATACAGTGAATACAGGAAGACTCTTCTTTGTGAGTTCAAATCCGGCCTCAGACACTTCCTAGCTGGGTGACCTTGGGCACCTTAGCCCTATTTACCTCAGTTTCCTCATCTGTAAAATTAGCTGGAGAAGGAAATGGCAAACTGCTCCAGTGTGTCTGCCAAGAAAACTCCACAAGGGATCATGAAGAGGTGGGCAACCGAACAACATATTTTATTCTGGAGGCGATACGTAACCGCCAAGAGGTGGCTGAATGTGTGAGTCACACGATCTTGTCTTAGGTGAAGAAAAATTGTGTGTGTGTGTGTGTGTGTGTGTGTGTGTGTGTGTGATCAGAATCACACTTGTTTCCTCCTTTCCAAGACTGAGAAAATTTGGTCATTTTTTCTGTTTGCTTTTTGCTGGCTGTGTTTGCCTCCATAATTTGAACAAAGGTTTTCCGGAAGTTAAGCCCAATCATTTCTGATACTGGCTTAATTCCCCATCTCTCTGCCTTGCTGCAGTTGATTAGAAATTGTCCCTAAGAGCATACAGAGTGTTCCCCTTATGTTTTAAATATAGTGTGTGAATAATTATGTCTGCCATTAAAGCCGCAACTGATTTTCTCTTTTCTTAGACCTAAACTCTCAGGAGGAAGATCTTGCTCTCTTTTTTCATGCAAAATCTTGAGCTGTGCTCCTGAAACCAGTTTTCCTTGCTAATTTACACTCCACCAGCGAGCTGCCAGGGGAGGACTGGTGCCATGTGGGAGCCCACAACGGCCTGGGAAGCTCATTTCCTGCTAAAGAGCAAAACTAAAACATTTATACACACAAACACACATGCACATCAAAATCAGGATTCTCAGAATTCCCCTCTGGCATCAGGAACAAGCAGGAACAAACCAGCCTATTTCTCCTGGGCGGCTTCTTTCTTTGGAGCACGGACATTGTTGGTATGCTGAATTCTAGCGTGGAGACATGGAACATGTTTCACAGTTCGATTTTCTTTATATCTTGTACTTCAGAAAATCACTTGAGGTTTACACACATGATAAATTTCAGTTTATCCTAGGCATAAAAAAAAAATAGAACGACACTGTTGGGCCCATATTATAAGTGGGAAGTTTTAAAGAAAAGCTTTCAGCCTCCCTTTCCAAATGCTTACTGTTCCTCATGGAAAGTGAAAGGAATGGAGAGACTAGCCTGCCCAAGGCAATCAAAGACTCCTTTAAATCTAGAAGTTGGGGTAGCTGGGTGGTGCAGTGGAGAGAGGGCCCAGCCTGTAGTCCTGAGTTCAGATCTCTTCTCAGACGCCGCCTGGCTGTATGACCCTGGCCAAGTCACTTCACCTGCTGGCCTCAGTTTTGTCCTCTGTTAAATACGGATAATTGTAAAGCACTTAGCAGGGGGCCCGGCGCACAGTAAGCGCTAGAGAAATGTTAGCGATTGTTGAATCTGCATCAGGTTATTTGCAAGGCAGTTTCCATGGGAAGTTGGGAACAGCTCCTGTTAGCAGAGTCTCTGGGTTCTTGCCCCAAAGAGGGTGTTTTTCCTTCTCCCTTTCTGTCCTTAATAAGAGAGCCACCTTGAAAGGTGGCAGATTGCCTCTTCTTCTTCCTCCCTTGGAAATCTTCAAGCAAATCCTGGACGACCATTTTTGGGGCAGGTGATTGTGAGGATTCTGTTAGTGTGTGGGCTGCCCTGAGAGGCCGCTGTGGTTCCTTCCAACTCTTAAATTCCATCTGTCTCTCAGGAGCATAAACTTAGCCCCAGTGAAACCTCAGCTTTCTTTCTGGTAAAGAACAAAAGTGTTTATTATGGAAGTAAGGAAGAAAGGCAGCCAAGTAAAACAAAATTAGGCACAAAGCACAGAAGCACTGTGTGTGTGTGTGTGTGTGTGTGTGTGTGTGTGTGTGTGCATGTGTGTTCATTGACATATCTTCTATAATCTTTTCTGACCATTTATTCATTATAGAGTGGGATGGAGGTGGGGTCACTGGCCTTCGGGAATTTTTAACACTCTCTTATATATTTTAATTATCAAGGTTTTATCTGGCATTAGCCACTTTGAGAGCTCTTTAAGGCCATGGGTAACATTCACAAATGGCCATCTCTAGTCCTCCTGATCTGTATCTGGCCACTGGGCCCAGATGGCTCCAGAGGAGACTTTGCACAGCCCTGCCTCACTTAAATCCAATTCACTTGCATGTCATGGCGTCACCTTTCCAATGTCATGGTCTTCTTCAGGATTGAAGGACAAACGACAACACAAACCATTCACAGATCACAAACTTTGAGAGTTTACCAGGGACCTTGGTGGCCCTCTAGTCTAACCCACAACCAAAGACCGCTTATGCCATCCCTAATGAGTGGTCCTGAAGCATCTACCTGAAGATCTCCAAGGTGGGGCAGCCCATTGCACTTTGGGACATCAGGCATTGTTAGGAAGTGGTTTCAGCCAACATGTCCAAATTAGCGTCTTTCCAACCTCCACCCATTACTTCTGGTTCTGGCCTCTGCACGACTGTCTTTAATATGCTTGAAAACTGTTAGTCTTTTCTTCTTTAAGATAAACATCCCATTTCTTCAAGCAGTCCTCAGAATGGACACAAGGCCATTTACCATCTTGGTTCCCCTGTTCTAGATACTGTTTAGCTTATCAACATCTGTCTTAAATTATGGCCTAGAACTGAACCCAATATTCTACAGGAGGTCCAAGGGGTGCAGCGCACAGTGGAGCTATTGCTTCTCTACTCCTGGAAGCTAGGTTCTTCCTAATATGTGGGGATCACCTTAGCTTACTGAGCTCAGGATTGCTGTCCTTGATAAACCCTAGATTGTTTTCAGAACAGCTATTGCCTAACCATGCCTTCCCAAGCTTATACTGTGAAGTATGGGGGTGTGTGTGTGTCTATTGAGATCTAACCCTGAATAGAGATTAAAAGACCTCTTGGGTAGAGATGTAGCTGGTTGGGGTCTTTAACAGAATCTTATAAAGCAAGTTAGTGGAGAGTGTGGCCATTGGGGAAGGGAGGTTGCAGGGGAACCTCAGGACAGGAGAAGATCAGAGGTACCAGGTCATCCAACCTTTACTTGGTTCCTCTCTGCTCCCAACAGGTGGGCATCACCTTCATTTGGATACCTCCTGTCATGGAGATCTCACAACCCCCTAACAGAATCCGTTCCACTTTCAGCTAATTCTAATTATTCATTTTCCCTTCTGATATGAAGCTTAAATTTTCCTCTCTACACCATCTACTCATCATTCCTACTGCTGGGCCCAAGTATACCAAGGCTAATTCTTCCACCATGACAGTCCTATAAATACTTGAGGACAGCTGTTCTGTCCCACCACCTCCCACCTCCCCCAAGCCATCTAAATGTACCCAGTTCCATCAAGGGAATGGCAAGATTTCTCTTAGGGAGAAGGAGGAAATTTTGGTTGAAAGGGTCAAGGCTCTGGAGGAGTGTGGCCTCCCCTCCACCTGTGGACAGACTTTCTTTGCTTCAAGGCTTAGCTCATGCTTCTAGTTGCTTTCCCTTCCTCCCCTCCCTCATCCTCCACCCTCCCTCCCAAGATCAAAGTGTTCTCTTCACTCTCAAGTAATTCCTGTGTGTGAGAGGTCCAGATTCTCTCTAGTTCTACTCATTTCTTTTTCCTACCATGGCCCTCCTATTAGACTGTAAGCTCCTGGAAGATAACAGTTGTTTTGTTTTTATCCTTATATCTCTAACACCTAGCAATTCTAGTTAATTTAACCAGCAATTATTAAGTGCCTGCAGTATGCCAAAAATTGTGTCAGGTACTGAGTTTACGAAGACAATTGAAACACTCCCTGCCCTCACCAAGTGGGTACAGTGCCTGGCACTCAGCAGGCATCCAAGAAATGTTGGTTAGGACTTGTTTTTAAAAATGTCAAGTTTTATTAGCGTCAAATCCCAGCAGTAGCAATTGGCTAAAACATTTCATCTGACAGCCTCATTTTTCCCATCTGTGAAATGGGGATAATAGTAGTTCCATAACTGACCTCATAGTCTGATTCTTTTTTAAACAAGCTAGCCACTTTACAGCCATTTAAAGTGAGCAGCGCACTTTCCAAATTTGGTCTCATTTTCTCTTCACAACAACCCTGGTGGATATGTGCTATCACTGTGTCCATTCTTACAATTGAGGAAAGGGAGACGGCCACAGTTTAAGTGACTGGCCCAGGGTCACAAAGCTGTTAAGTGTTTAAGGAAGGATTTGGATTCAGGTCCTCCTAACCCTTCCCACTGTGCCACCGAGGAGGCCAGAGGCTTGCTTTAAATTCCCTGGGATGGTGGGACTTGAGGCATTCTTGATACCTTCCTAAACCTTTTTGGAAGTGGAAATCTGGGTCATTCAACAACCAAATGGAAATGCTGTTTCCATGCTGAAAGTAACAAACCACAACGTATTTATGTACTGAAGCCAAGTTTTTGCCTCCTTTCTGTTTTAGGACGAGGCTTCCCAGATTGTCAGCCACATTCTGGCAGCAGATGAAGCCAAGGGCGGAGAGCCCCTTCCCGACAATGTACGTACCTGCTTGGCTCTCCTTAGGTTCATGGGGTGATGTAGGGTTTGTTATGGCTGCCCAGGGTTACCGCCATCATCGCTGACTCCCCTGGAGTCAGGGCGATATTGACATCATCAGCTACACCAAGACCTGTGGCCACTCGCCTTCATTGCTGTGTGGCCCCAAAGGGAGAAGACCCAAAGCCTTAGACCCACGTTCTCCCTCGTGGACATAATACAGGCATTCCCCATCCAATAGACGTAGCTTTAAGTATAGACCAGTCCCCATATATCCATTCTACAAATGATACAGAATCTTGTCTGTGGTTTCCTTCCATTCACTTCCACTGTTGACTTCAGCAGTGGGAGCATTTTAGAGGACCAGAGCATCCCGTCTAGTCCCCTGTCTGCCTTCCCGCTTCTCATTGTCCCAACTGTCCTCTAGGAAGGAGGGGCATGTAGTGATTGTCTCCCTCCTTTACAAGCATCACTATAAAGCTCACAGGGACCTCAGGGGCCATACAGTCCAAGCCCCTCATTTGACAGGTGAGGAACATGAAGTCCAGAGACCTTGGGCTGCCAGCTCTGGGTCATAGAGCAAGCATATGAGGCAGGATTTGAACCCAGGCCTTCCTGACTTCTCACTACTTCTCCCCTAGTCAGACTATACCTGGGGAAGTCTGTTCAGTTCTGAGAGGCACAATTAAAGAACATTGATAATAAGCAGAGAGGGCCAATGAGCATAGTCAAGAGACCCCCTAGTTTTAATCTATGAAGAACTGCAGAAGCGACTGGGCATTATTAGAGTAGGAAGGCCCCGGCAATTGTGTCGAGGGATTCGATTTTTTCCTGTTTGGCCCCAAAGGGCAAAACAGTGAGTGTAAGTTACAAAGATGCCCATTTCAGCTTGATGTTGGGGAAGGATTTTCCAGCAGTGAGATTGTGGAGTCCCTGAGAGACGGTGAGTTCCCCTTCCTTGGAGGTCTGTGAGGGAGGCT
The DNA here is from genome assembly GCF_011100635.1 of Trichosurus vulpecula. Taxonomy (NCBI): domain Eukaryota; kingdom Metazoa; phylum Chordata; class Mammalia; order Diprotodontia; family Phalangeridae; genus Trichosurus; species Trichosurus vulpecula. Next base: position 17,367,014 of record NC_050576.1, on the reverse strand, counting down.
GGGTGACCACGTCTCAGGGAAGCCCTCCCAGGAGCTGTTTGAGGGTATAGGTTGGACTGAATCATTGACCTTGAATGTGAGGGCCAGAGCCCATTGCAGGCTGGTGCAGTCAACCACAAGGAGAATGGGAAATGGTCCTAGGCCAGCATGCCAACAATCACCAACCGTGAGGCTTAACCCATCACTCCCAAGGCTCTCACTCTCAGGCTTTTCTCCCCTTAGAGTGTCCTAGCATCCCCACTCCTGAACCAAATGGAGGCCCCTCGGAGTTCTAATCCACCCACTACCCAGGTGCCCATAGCTCTTGGCCTGATAGGCGTCACCATTTCACAGATGAGGAAACTGAGACCGTCAGGACTTGCCCAAAGTCATGACATATCAACAGAGCCAAGGGAATTACATTCGGCAAACATTTATTAAGTGCTTACTGTGTACCAGCTACTGTTCTGGGTGCTGGGGATTCAGAGAAAAAAATGGAACTGTCCTTGCCCCGACGGAGTTTATATTGGGGTAGATAAGATGAATGAAGATGAGTGAGATAAAAACAATGTTGAGTCTGGTTTAAAGCATTTGACCTTTTATGTAAGTAAGAAAGGAGAAGCCGCTGCTTGCTTAATTTACTCACAGCTCTACGTCAGGCCTATTAACCCTTTCTGGGTCATGGATCCCTTCCTTGGGCAGTCTTGGGAAGCCCATGAACCCCTTCTTAAAGTGATGTTCTTAAATACATTTTTAAAAGGAGAGGATTACAAAGAGCACCAATGACTGAAATAGGTTTTAGAATATTAATAATTTTCTTTTTAAGTTCCCAGACCCCAGGTAAAGAACCCTGCTTGCTCTGGGTTCTGGAGCCTGGATTCAAACCCAGATCTGATGACTCCAGATGGGTCCCCTTTGTCCCCTGCTGCCACCCAAAGACTTTCCCAAATGGCGCTTCATCTGTGCCTCAGCACCGCCTCATGACTCACACAGAGCTGGTATTTTTGTCTCCTTTACAAATCAAGAAAAGCTGTAAATGACTTGTCCAAAATCACACAACTAATTAGTGGTAGGGGGTGCATTTGAACCTAGCCTGCGGAGGCTGATGTAACAGGGCCCAGGTGCCTGTCAGGCCCCCTGAGAGCTGTTAAGCATCTTCTCCATGGCCAGCTTTTCTTCCTCTGCCCTGGCTCCCACACTTACCTCATTACCACAGGCCTGATAGAGCACAGTGGCTTTATTTTAGTGAAAAGAAGTGATCACAGCAAGTGGGAAGTCTGGAAAGCCTGGGCCTCTCTGCCCTTCTCTCATCTGAAAGGGTCACTTAGGCCTTTTCCAGCCCACTTCCCAGCCTTGGCCTTGTCAAGAACTGGTCACCTCCAGGGGCTTCAGGCAGCTCTGTCCAAACTGAATGTGTGCCTTGAGGGAATTCCAGAGCAATGAGCAGCACTCGGAAACCATCATGCTCCACCTTTCGTTATGTATGAGAGGAAGTGGGTCTAGAGAGGTTTTGTCCAAGGTCACAGTGGAAACTAGTGACAGAAATGAGTTGATAAGGGACTATCCTTAAAGCAGACAGCGATGGATGGATGGATGAATGGATGGAGGGATGGAGGAATGGATGGAGGGATGGATAGATATTTGCCTTGTATGTATATAAAGTCTATAAAAATATGTTACACTTAAACATATGCTTATATAATACATAATTTATATACAATATACGTATAAATATATATATAGAATTTTAATATATTTTTTCAGCAGGGGAAAAGGGAGCTTTTAAATTTGTTTTTGTAATTTGCTTCGAGTTGTGGCTTCGACTGGGGTGTTCTATTTAGACAGAGCTGCAGGGGATCTTAGGGGGCATATTACCTAAACCCTACCATTACTATTGGAGAAGCCAAGGGCCCAGGAAAATTAAAGGACATGCTTAAGGTCATGAAGGTTTCAGGTATTACCTTGAACGTCAGAACATGTTCTGATGTTATGGACCAAGTGAAAGCTCTCATTTGTTCACATTCTATGACAACGTCCATCTGTCTTATTTAACCTGTATCGTGTTCAGAGGATGTGAGTTCACATCGTGCTCCCACTTGCAGCCTGCGTGACTTTGGTCAGTTCATTTACTCCCTCTGGGTCTCAGTTTCCTTTTCTGTTAAATAAAGGGATTGAGAAGCGACAAAGTCAAGTGGGAACCATCCCAATTTGGAGTCAAAATCTCTACACTTACCACCTGTGTGGCTTTGCACAAGTTATGTATCCTCTTCTGACCTCCCTTTCTTTCGTTATAATTATATAGACTAGATGCCTGATACCCTCTGAGACTCCTGCCAACTCAAAATCGATAATCCTATAAGGTTTTTTATGGAAGCAAATTGAATTTTATTCCATTTAGATATTGGCTTTATTTCTTAAATTATCTCCAGTTGGGGCTAGTGGTAGTGACAATTTTAGAGATTCATTTATTAAAATTTTCTTCTGCTACATTTCAAATCTCACACTTAGGGGTTTTTTTCCCCCTCTTCCCTAGTGGCCTTAAAAGGGGCAGCTAGGTGGCACAGTGAATAGAGTGCCAGGCTTGGAATCAGGAAGATTTGAGTTCAAATGCGGCCTCAGACATTTAGTAGCTGTGCGACCCTGGGCAAATCACTTAATCTCTCTTTGCCTTAATCCACTGGAGAAGGAAATAGCAAACCACTCTAGTATCTTTGCCAATAAAGCCCCATGGACAGTCAGACACGACTGAATGTCGAAAAAGCAACAGTGGCCTTAATATCAATTCAGAAACTTCACCGCTTCCTCCGCGCCTTGCCTCAAAGGCAGTATTAACCTCCTAGAGGGTCAACATTTCTAATATTTTGGAGAGAAATCAAAACTCAGGGAAGAAAATCATTATTCTTGTCTCAATATCTTTCTTGTTCTTTCCTTAATAAAGTTAATTATATAAATGAAGGAAAAGCCCAAGAAAGGATATTTCTGATCCAATAAAACCCCCTGGAAAATCTGAAGCTCAGTTTCAGAGGCAAAGTTGATGGGTTCTCATTAAAGATGCAGAGGGAACCCAACGGGAGAGCTCTTCCGACTTTTGGTGGGCAAGCACTTTTTGTGATATTCCACATTCTCCCGAGGGAAATAGTTACATGCAAAAAACTTTCCCTTTCGTGGATTTTTAGCGTTTTAGCATCTGGGCCTGTTCTTTTCTGAGGTCACAATAGAATAGAATATAAATAGGATCTTGGGGCATGGAGTGGGGGAGGGTTTGGTTTGTTTCACAATCAGTCAACAAACATGTATTACATGTTTACTGTGCAAAGCATGGTACGAGGTACTGAGGTTACAGAGTTATCCTAAAGGAGCTTACTGTCTCTTAGTGCTTACATTATTAGCGCTTATAGCTTGGTCAGACATGGAACATGCCAAGGTCTCCCATTGCATCCTGGGCTGTTGCATTCATCTTGACTTTTGTCTTACCGCTGGACCCAGTTACTAAGTGCCTTCAGTGGGATTTGAACTCTGGTCTGTCCTTTGCTTCACCATAAGAGATCCAGACCAAGCCCTAAAGCTCCATAAAAATGGCAGCTATTCTCATTTTTGTTCTAATCATGATTAGAACTATTTTCATTCCTTATTCCCTTTTTCTACCTTGGGCCTGATGAATCATTTGTTTTCTTTCTTTTCCAGACTGTCAGCCAGGTGAAACAACCCAAATATTCTACCAAAAAACCCATTGGTTCTGAGGAGATCTCTCTGGCCCCCTCTTTCTCGTCCCGTTCCACAGACACGGAGCTCACAAGCTATGGTAAGAGGCTCTTCTAAGATCCGTGGAAAATCCCTTGCAGGTACGTGTTGCCCATGGGGTTTTGGTTCCAGCTCGAGAAGCTAATATTTGTTTTTTTCTTCATCTCTTCCTGGCTGATGCTGCATTCCTTGAGCTCTGGAAACTAGACTGTCAGAGTGAATAATGGATTCCACCCCAGCCCATCCCCCTTTGCTTTGACTGTGTAAGAGGCCACTGAGTGATAGAATATTTAAAGCATGGAGGAACTCACCAATGAATCAGACTAGGATTAAGGCAGTTGCCTTTGAAGGGCTTTTGCATATTTTATCATAATTCTTGTCTCCTGAGCAGCTCAGCCATCAAGTGGTGATTTTTCAAAGAACTGACTATGACATTAACTCTTCATTCGCTTGAACGTGCTACCTTTTGAACAGCCACGTCACATATGAGAACGCCACTTGTATGGAGCTTGCTTGGTGGCAAACTCTACTGACTAGAGCCCAAATAAGAACTAGGAATTAAGTAAAAATTGCCTCCAGGTAGCCAAAATGCATTGCCATTTATTTACTAAGATTTATTAAATGCCTGCTTGATATGGAACCAGCTGGTTAGCAGTAAAGGAGCTACAGTGTTGAGGTTAGACAAGGCCCGTGCCATGGTAGACATTACAATCTGAGAAGGGGGATGAGACAGTAGCACATGGCTGTATCATGCAATATCTTGTTCTAAGCAAAGCTCTACTTGAGGTCCAAGGGAGGTCATTAGTGGACTAAGGGGTTTAGGCCAGGCTCCATAGAGATGATGTCATTATGGGAAGACAGAGACCAAGACATTCTGGATGGATTACAATCTGCATTATTACCAGGAGCATACAGATCTGTGAATGCACAGAGCCACTGGTGCTTTTGACTCTAAAGGGTGGTAGGATTCCATGGCCCTAGTGAAGAAGGGAGGTCACCTTGTTCAGAGGGGACAGCAAAAGAATAGAAATGAGATAATACTGGATTTATTACAGGACCAGAGATTGGCTCAGTTTACCTCACCTATGTAGAGGGGAGTAATGTCAGAGATTAGAAATGGAAAATGGCATCAAATTCTGTAGGGCCTTGAAGGCCAATAAAAAAAGTTCAAATCTTTTTGGGAAGAGAGTAGAGAAGTGCCCAGGATTTACAAGGTCTATTTCATTAGGCTCTCAGGGTATCAGAAAGTAGAATCTAGAGTGTGGCTTAGCAGAATGAGGGCCAGGTTTGTAGTCAGAAAGACTTGGGTTTGAATCCTGCCTTGGACAGTGGGCTGCTCCCTAATCCTGGAAATGTTAACTTTTGGTGGAATAGTTAATGCACATCTGACAGCACCAGAGAAACTATTCCCTCCTCTGAGGAAGGGGCATTCCAAAGCCAAGGAAAGGCTCAAGGGCCTAGGGATTTCTTGTGGGCCCAAGCCAGGCTTTGTTCACTCTAGGACCTTCTTGTGTCTCACCCATCCTTATGCAACCTAAGTCTCTAAGTGGTTGGTTTTTCACAAACAATGAAAATCTCATTTGGCTCTGTCTCAAAACCTCTGTTCTAGACACATCTTTGGATTTTCTGTAATTCAGCCTTTTTTCTCTAAGTCAAGTAATAGAATCAAAGAATCTCAGAGTTCATGGGGACCTCAGTGGCCAGACTTGAACGAGAATCCTCTTGATAAGGTCCCCAACATCCGCTCCAAGACCTCCCATATTCCACTAGTGGACAGCTCGCTGTGAGGACATGAGCCTAAATCTGACCCCTTTCCTTTCCTGCCTTTTTTCCTCCCAGTTCTACCCTCCAGGACCAAACAATCCAGTCCAATCTGTCTGCGTCTCCCCAGATAAGACGTAGGCTCTTTAATAAAGGAGTTTTCTTGTCTTTTTTGGTGCCTGGGCAGGGTAACCTTTTTTGTAAAGATGCTATCTGCAAATTCCACATGGGAAAGAATCATGCAAAATGAGCCTTTAAAAAATGTTTCTCCATTGCCTCCATCTCTTTCTCCTATGTAGCAAAACTTCTCTTGTTACAAAAAGTTTTAAAAGAAAAAGAATAAAGCAGTTCGATAAATCTCCAAATGCAATGCCTTTCCCTGTCACCTGTAGTGCTCCCCCTCAGCAGGGAAGGCGCCAGAATGCGCTCTTTCCCACCCTACCTTCTCTGGAGCCAGGTCGGGCGTCGCTTTCATCAGGCTCCTTCTTTTTGTACGTGTGCATCCCCTTCACACTGGCCTAGTCATTTATTCATCATTTTCCTGTTTCCTCTTACCTCACTCGGCAACTGCAATCCTTCAATCAACAAGTATCTATCAGGTGCTTTCTATGTTCCACGTGGAGTGCTAGACTCCATATAAATGTGTCTTCCCATGCTTGGCTGAATTCTAAAGATTCATCATGTCTTACATTTCAGCAGGATGCCACTTCACTCAGGTACCACAATTTGTTTAGCCATTCTCCAACTGATGGAGGTCTTTTTACAAAAAAAAAAAAAAAAAGAAACAAACTAATGAGCCCGCTGGATCGTTCTTTTTGCTTTTTGTTTGTTTGGGGAAGGGACTACATATGTTCCTTCGTTTAAAAAAAAATCTTTTATTAATGCCTTTTTTTCCTTTACAACAATGTTGTTACCTTCTGTTATGCCCCTTCCCACTGTGAAACCTCCCTGAGAACAAAAAGTACAAAAAAAGAAAAAGAAACAGTTTATGTAAAACCATCTGGCAAAAAACCTGAGTTTGAGAGTGTTTGCAACATTTAGCGCCCAAAGGCCCCCCTTCTCTACCAAACAGAAAAATGTGCATTTTGTTGTCCGGTCTCTATAATCTAAAGGTAGTTCTTCTGTCTTTCCCTCCTTCCTTCCTTCTTTCCTTCCTTCCTTCTTTCCTCCCTTCCTTTTTTCTTTCCCTCCTTCCTTCCTCCCTTCACCCCTCCCTTTCTTCCTTCCTTTCATTCTTCTTTTTTCCTCTTTCAGGTGGTTTGCAGGTGCCGTTGTCTGTGGACCCAGCCACATGCCCTATAGTCCCTGGCCAAGAAATGATTATAGAAATTTCCAAGGGACATTCCGGGCTTGGTCTCAGCATTGTGGGAGGAAAAGACACTCCACTGGTAAGTTTCTAGAAGGGAAATATCTCATTAAGTTAATGTGATCATGGCTTAGCTTTCCTATAGAAAATGTCCTTTTGTATTACGGAAAACCTCCAACATCCGATGACTCAGCTTTCACACTTTGGCCAATATTGAAGGATGCTTTTCTCTTAGGTGTTTTCTAAGATGTTCTCTAACAAAGCATAGGGTAGATTGCCTGAAATTGCCTATTCTGCTCACCTCAGGGAGGGGCCAGGGAGCATTAAGCCCTCCGCCCCAGACACCAGCCTGGACTGCAAGTGTCCTTCCTTGGGCCTATTCTAATAGGACCCACCATCAATTGTCCAACACGAGCTTATTGCCTAGCCCAGCAAAGCCCTTCTTCCCAAAGGCCAGAATAATTCCACGTTCTCCCAAGGACACAGCCAGCTGGAGCCAGTCTTACTCAGGTTGAGTCTCAGTCTTAAAATTCGTTTTAAAGCACCTTTTAAAGTCAGCGGCTTGGGCTTATTTTCCTCCATGGTCTGACTAATTCTAAAATCCTCTGGTTCTTGTGAAGCTTGATCTGTCTAGAACCCATGACTAAGCCTCACTCAAGCACACAAACTCACCCAAGCCACAGAGTCCATTGTGGTTCAGGGGAAAGAGGCTGGATTTGAATCCCAGAATCATGAATATGGGACTTGGAGAATTCCCATGGCTTCTCTGGCCTCAGTTTCCTGTCCTATAAAATGTAGGTTGGACTTGGCTGCCTCTAAAGTCCCTCCCAGCTGTAAGTCTGTAATGCTCTGATTCAAGGTGAAATTGGATCATAAAGTCATAGATCTTCAGTAGCCAAGAGACCACCCCGAGCAGGGATTTAAAATGCTGCTCTCAATTAGTTGAGGGCTAATGCTTAGTGTGGCCCTGGTGTCTAGGGTCTGTGCCTCCAGGTGCTATTCCTGGCATCCATGTTGTGCTGGATTTCAATTCAGGAAGACCTGAGTTTGAATCCTGCCTCAGTGAATTATGCTAGCCGTGCCCCCCCGGCCTCCCCCACTCCTTGGCACAAGGTTTTTGTGTGGATCCAGTGAGATGATATTGGTAAAGCTCTTCCCAACCTTAATGTACTCTCTTTTTCAGATAGTTTTTTCCCCCTGCCTTGTCAGTGGGACAGGTGCTGTCTGGCCAGGGAGTTGCTTTTTCATTAGCTAATCTGCTTTTAACTAGAATGAAGCCATCCCTGAGCCCGTCTGTTGACAAACAGCCTTCGTTCTCACATCCCCAGAGTGCTCCCACATCCCTTCCTGCAACACTCAGCAGGTGTCCACTCTCAGGGTCTCTGTCTAGCTGACGAGGGCAGAAGGCAGAGGCTGTTTCTTCTCTAAGTGTGTCATCTCCCCTAGTACCAAAGGGTGGGCTTTGGTGCAGTGGAAACAGTCCTGGCCTGGAGTTGGAGACCCTCGTTTGAATCCCTGCCCTCCAGAGGTGGGCGAGGTTCCTCAGGGGGCTGGACTCGGGTCTCCTCCATAGCCGTGATTCCAAGTCACTTCACGACTCTGGCCTCAGTTTCCTTAGCTGTAAACCAGTAGATTGGATTCAGTGGCCTCTGGGGCCCTTCCAGCTCTGCACCTATGCGCTAAATCACTTGGGCCTGTTTTCTCATTTGTAAAATGAAAGGGTTGGGTTAAATATGCTCTTAGCTCTAGTTGCAGGATATTAGGCTCTGAGAAAGTCACGGAGTGTAGAGGCAGAGTCTGTTTTCCTGAGGTTTCCTCCTCTGCCTTTGTGAATGAATGCTTAGTCACTCTCGCCATCCAGCTCCCCCAGGCCTCCCACGGCCGTGGATGCTTCATAAACCTTCTCTCTCCTCTAGTATGACAATGCATCACAAACAGAGTGTTTATGGGTATTTAACAAATATTACCAACTTACTCCTTTACTGGAGCCAAGAATCTGGGGGCGAATTCCTTAAGAGCTCTTTGAAGTTCATAATATCTAGTTCTGGCATCACTCCTGGAGTCCTTCTGAAGGATAAGCGCACTTAAAAAGGAGGCATGGTGTGGACCTTTTCTTTTCTGACCTCAGGTATCTCATCCAAAGTCACACATCTAGATGGTCTTGGATTACCCTGAGGTTAAATGGAACATGGGGGAAAGAGGTAGGGAATGGTTTTATGAGTAAAACAACCAATAACTGGAGAAGTGATTTTTCTTTTTCCTTTTTTCTAATACTGGCTATGCGCAGGCGCCATGACTGCTGCTCTGGGCCGTGCTATCCAATCCTTTCCTTGGACCACATCCAGTTAGGAGGAAGGCAGCCAATGAGAACAGTGGGAGCATCTTCAAGGAAGTTCTGGAAAATGTTGAGGCTCTAATATTATCAATATTTTCATGTCTGACCTTGAGTGAGCAAGCTTTTCCTCATCAGGAGCATATGGATTCTGGAACCTGTTCCTTCCCTCAGCTCAGGAATTGGGGTCACTGCTGCATACCCCCAAAGCAAGGAGAGGAGAGCAAGCTGTGAGCCCCCAACACCTGGACAGCCATTGAGTGTTCTTATGAGGGAGCCCCAGGAGCCCGAGCCCCTCTGCAGCCTTTCTGATCACAGTGGGACTGAGTTAGTTATAACCATGATCAGCATAGCAACCACAGCTGCCCCCTTTCCCTTGCTTTGTAGGGGCTCACCTTCTCTTTTCACAGAGTTAAAGGCCAGACCCCTTGTCTCCTGGTCTGAGCCTCCCCCCAGGGCTGTCCATATCCCTCCAGAAGCCTAAACTTGGTTTCTGTGGCCATGTTCTGCTTCTGGTGAATGTAACCCTTCACCTATTAGCACTGATTTAAACCTCTGAAAAATTCGATGTCTATGGATCTCTGCTTTTAAGTGAGCCCAAGTGAGGGGAAGGAGCGCCCATTGTTTTGCATGTGACTGAGTGTTTTATTTGATTACTTCCCGCCAGATGAACTCTGTGCAGTATTTTTTTTAACTTTGGTTTGCTTTGGCAGCCCACCCCTAAAAGCTGAGCTTTCTCTGCCACTATTGCTTAAGTCATATATTTTTACACCAAACATCTTATTACCTCGGCTTTATTATTTTAAAATCAAAGCAGCATTTGCAAACGTCCATGACTGCAGAGCAAAGGAATGTTAATGAATGGTGCCATTGAAAAATCTAAGTTGGGGCAGTTCTGACCTTACCGAATATAACTGTAAGCAAAAAGAGGAGGCAAGCCGAGTAAAATTTAAATAAATAAGGACCAGATGGAACCATAGGGGCCTATAAAATGTAATGCAAATATTATCCATTTCCCTCAAATAAATCTATATTTCAGTATGAAAAATTATATTTATATTGATGATGTGGGCAAACTTTCTCATGAAACTTGGCAAGTGACCCCTGTCCGTAATAAGATTTTGCAATTCAATGGAAAACAGACTCCCCTTTGACCTCATGAAGAGAAACATTTCAGTATTGCATCCCATTAAATGGTCTTACATGAGACCACCGATTCATTCTCTGTATTATATTGGCTGTTTTATTGCTGAGATATTTAGTTGAACGTTTCAGATTGCTGTTAATATTGGATGGATGTCAGCAGTCAGGGTGTGAGAGTCTTGGGGTTGAGGACAGTGGGAAGGAGAGCTGTTTCACCAATGATGTTACATAAGGCTGTCTTTGGGGAATATCTCCCACAGATCTTTCTCCGTCTTCTCTTCCCTCCCTATTCTCCTCTGCTAGTGCCTTTCCTCTGGGATTGTCTTGTATGTACCAGTTTTTTTTTTAAACGTTATTTTCACAATTAGAATATGAGCCTTGAGGGCTGAACCTTGTTAACAGCTATGAGTTAATTGGCCCCTAAAGCCCCCCTTCCTACTTTGAGTTTCCAGAATTCCTTTATCATGGAAATCTTCAAATCATTCTGAGAGGGATGGTTTCCATTTGGCCAACAGAACAATCAGTTAATAAACAAACATTTTTGCTTTCTTTAGTGTCTCCAACACCTAGCCCATTGCTTGCCAAATGGTAAGCATTTATTAAATGTCTGTCAGTTGATTGGAAAACTTTGTGCTCAGCACAGGGCCTGGCCCATGGGAAGGACTTAAGTGTTTATTGACCGACTAACTCATGTTAGATAAAAGGGGACAGAGTCTGTTTCACCCAACTCATACCTGCCCAGGGATCCCTTCTACCACATTTTTCCTTCATAACTATAAATTGTTGTCTAATTCTCCTGCATTCTTAGATTGACATTGGTGAAGAAACCTTCCCTACAACTCTTGGAGACCTGGATTTTCTATGCTAATGAAATGTGTTCAAATAGGAAAGGTGCCATCAGTATTGATTATGTATTATCATCACAGACAATATTGTGTCTGGCTCTTTAGTGATATAAATAAAATATGCAGCAGGCAGGAACTCACTGCCGTGCATATCACGGTGTTTATGTTACGGCGTTCATTGTGTCTGCAGAAAAGAGTTTAGCCTCCAGTAGAGTGGAGGCAGCAGGAGTCCCAGTTAAATCAATCCCCTGTGGACCTAGAAAGATCCATTTGTAAACCACCACCCCGCCCCCCAAAAGAAAAAATAAATTCTCCTGTAAAGGGATGATTATGGATACTCCACATTTCACACAAGCCCGCCTTTCCTCATTCCCCAAGTGCAAGGCTTACCAAAGGCCTGTGGGCCTTTCAAGCTTGTGATCACAATCCACTCACCTCTTTGTGGTGTGGTTGGCATGTTTATTAATGATACTGTTATCTACATGTGGGCAGCTTTACCCAGGAGGGAAACCATGACTGTTTTCTTTGTATCAGTTCACACTGAAATATGGGAATTCCCCTAGCTGGTGCTTTGGGGTTTAAATTCCCCCAAGAACCTGGGACCGTTTGTGGGGTTCACTGATAAAGAAGTCTATTATAGTAACTTGAGTCCCTCAGATTGACATATAAATCAGTATAAATACTGGCTCTGGAGTCAGAAAACCTGGGTTCAAATCCTGCTTCTGTGGCTCACTGCCTGTGTGACCTTGGAGATGGTAGTTCTCTCCGGGTCTCTGCTTCCCCATTTGTAAATGAAGGAATTGGGCTGTTTGGCCTCCGAGCTTTTGTCTCAGTGATCCAGGAGCTCCCTAGCAAAGGCTTCTTCTAAGGTTGCTGAGGGGTTTTTTCTGTAATTTTATACTTTTTTTCCCCTTTCAGCTCCTAATTCCCTTCTCTACCCCACTTCAGATACTCTTTCATTGCCAAAACTGGCTGTCAGGAATAAACTCACTGCCACTGCCCTCACAGCGATGAACAGTTTGGTGTTCGTGTCAGCCGGTGTGTACTTCCCCATCAGAGCTGACCCTCTAAGATCAAAGAGAACCTTTGCCCTCTACCAACTCCTTCCTATCTTTTCAGTTTCGTGCATCATTCCTCTCCATGCACATGTGGTTCGGCCGCTAGACTTCCTACTGTTTCTCATTCATGATGCTGAGGGAGGCAGGGAAGTGAAGGGAGTGACATTGAGGCTGGCCCCCAGTGAGAGCGGTCCCAGGTGGTATGTGTTGCCTTAGCAGGTAGAGTGTCCCCCTCGGTGAAAGTCTCCCAGCAAAGGATGGATGATCGTTTCTTTTGGGTGTGGGAGGTTTTTGAAAGCCTAGCTTTATTTTTTTTTAAATTAACAAAAATCTAGGTTCTCTCTCCCCACCAAGCCATTGAAAAGCAAAAAGAAAATCAAACATGCAGAGCCCAACAAGACAATTCCCTAATTGACCCAATCCCAAAGTGTGTCTCCTCCTATACCTTGCCTCTTTATCAGGACGTGGGGGCATGCTGCACCAAGAATCCTCTGGAATCCTTGGTGCCTGTGTGTCGGGAAGCTTCTTAGGTCTTTCCAGGTGGTTTATCTTTACAATGTTGTGGTTCTGGTATAAATCATTCTCCCGGCTCTACTCCCCTCCCTCTGCCTGAGTTCAGAGAGGTAGATGACCACTCATGGAGAATACTGTAGAATCCTGGTTCACATGGCGAGGGACTAACTGGCCCCTGAAGTTGCCTTTCCTACTCTGAGATTCTGGGATTCCTTAATCACAGAAATCTCCAAATCATTATCTGAAGGGTATAATTTCCATTTGACCAACAGAGCAATCGGTTAATTAATAAACATTTATCAAGTACCTACTGTACGCCAAAGATGTGCCAGCCAAAGTCCTTTCCCTCAAGGAACTTACATTCTAGTAGGAGGAGACAATTCACATAAGGCAGTCATGGCCAGGGGCCAGAAAGTCAAAGAGCTGGGGGGTGGGGCCAAAGGGAAGTCCCCTGTCACAATTCTAACAGAAGCAATGGTCTGATTGCTGTGTTTAGTTTCAAGCACAGCAAGAGGTGGAAGGAGGAGTGGATTGTAGTATGCACCCAGAACAGAGCAGATGGCAAGATGTGCAGGATGGATAGAGAAGAAGCCTGGTCTGCGGCTGGCCCCAAACAGCTGACTTTCCCTTCACTCATTCACCAGTTAGCTCAACTAGAGGCAGCCAGGTGGTTCAGTGGGTAGAGCACTGGGCCTGGAGTCCCGAAGACCTGAGTACAAATCCAGCCTCCGACACTTACTAGACAAGTCACGTACCCTCTGTCTGCCTCAGTTTCTTCCTCTTCAAAAAGAAGATTATAATAGGTTGTTGCCAAGTTCAATTGAGATCATATCTGCCTAGCACTTAGCACCATGACTGGCACACAGTAGGTGCTTAATGAATATTCCCTTCTCCTTCTGTTACTCCTTTATTTCCCTCAGCTTCCCAGAAGGATTAGCTCCCCCCACCTCAGTGAAGTGGGTATTATCTCTGGGCAGGTGGTACTGATCCAGGTGGGGAGAAATAGAGCCGGGGCAGTTGGCAGGGTGCCTGAGGGGTTTGTGAAGCTGAATGTTACTGAGATGAATTGATGCCCCAAGTAGGTCTTCAAACTCCAAATTCAACATGCTTTTCCCACTATCGCTCCTGATGACAGTGGTGATAATAATCCATAGCATTTATGTAAGGTTTTAAGGTTTGAGAATTACTTTACAGATATTATCTCATTTGACCCTCACTACCACCCTGTGAATGAGGTACTGTTATCCCCATTTTACATATGAAGAAACTAAGGCAGGCAGCAATGAAGTGATTTGCCCAGGGTCACACAGCTAGTAAGTGTTTGAGTCTGAATTTGAACTCAGTTCTTCCTGACTCCCATGACACATTCACTATGCCGCCTTTGCTTTCCATCTCTGGCAAGTTATAGCTCCATTGTGGAATGCCTTAAAATCCTTAAATACTTCTATTTATCACAGTGTCAGTCCACAAGACATTATTTATTCCAGCAGCTAAAGGTTCTCCAGTCAGCACATGCCCCCAATCCAGACAAATGACCTTATGTCAGCCAGGCACCAGCAAGCAATTTAATACTTTACCCTTCCATTCCCTAAGCTTTGGAAATGCTCCTATGTGTAACCCAGTGGGATTCTGCCTGGAGTTTCTCCTTCCTCACTGTTTTGCTTAAATTGTTGAGAGATTAGCAAAGAGAGAGGTGGGGTGGAGTGGAATCTGTGCTAGGATGTCTTGTCCTCACTGATCCCAATGATGCCAACAATGGAGCCAGAGGCTGTCTCGACAGTAGCACTCTCAGAAACACTCAGTCACTGACGCAGCTGAGCCAAAATCGACCTGAGGTGAATTTGCTCTCTAAATGCCCAAGCCTTCCATAGTGAGGAAAGGATGAAATAAATGCAAGGGTTAGAAATTTTAGTCCTGGAACGCGTGACTTTTGGCCTGATTCTTGTTTTAATTCTCTTGGGGAGAAAAGCCCTCCATTTGTATGCAAAAGACCTTGGTTCAAATCCCAACTCTGCCATCTCCTAGTTTCTTCTGTCCCTCTTCTTTGCTCTGCCTTTGATCAGCCCTCCTCTGGAGTACTGGGTTTGATTCTGGCCACCAGGACCTTGATAACCAGCAAAGCATCCAGAAGAGAGCCCCAGCCTTGTGAAGAGCCAATGGAACAGAAAACTCTGGGTCAGACAAGAACTGGTGTCGGCTTCAGCACCTTTGCCTTGTCCTGCTGGTTCTCAGAGGGCAGAATTGGGAATTGTAGGTGGAGGATACACAGAAGCAAATTTAGGAGCAATGCCCAGAAAACCTTCCGAACCATGAGAGCTCTCCCAGTGTGGAATGGGCTGCCTGGAGGGGCAATGATCTTCTCTTCGAAGGTCTTTGATCAAAGGCAGGATGCATTCTTCTCTGCGGTGTCATCATGGGCATTCTTTTGGTGATTTGGGGTCCTTTCCTGAAACTCTAATTCTGTGATACCTGGATGACTTTAGGCAAATTACTTCACCATCCCAAGCCTCAGTTCCATCATCTGACGAATGAGAATAACACTCCTTGCATTACATCTCCTTCTCCGGGGAATGGGTTATGTGTTTTATCTTAGGAAGTTTTCCCTTCCATCAAGCCCAAATCTGTCTTTTCCCAACTTCTTTTTTTTATTTATTTATAATTAATCCCATAAGCATTGCTGCAAATTCTTTTCTTTTGTGGACAAGATGAACAAGCCTGATGCATATTCTCCAAGCTAATTACCTCCATTTCCCTTGATTGATATCCATATAATATAAGGACTTTTACTGCGCTCTTCAGTTTATCAGTGTTCTTCCTAAAATGTGGCAGGTAACAAGAATTGAACCAATATTCTAGGCATGGTCTGACCAGGGAACAGGACAGAGGAACTCTGCCTCATTTAGTCCATGATGTGACCTCCTAATTTGGCATAAGAGCACATTAATTCTTGGGGTTGCCATGTGACCCAACTTTCTCCTGCAAAACATGGAGTCCATCAAAAACCCTCAGAACTCATTCAGATAAAGTGCTGGCTTACCTTATTCCACCTCTCATATTTATAAAATTGATTTCTTGGACTCCAATGTCAGAATCTGCCCTTATCCCTGTTATAGTTCACTGGGTTAGGTTTGGCAAAATGTTCTGGCCGGTCAAGATCTTGTCATCTACGGTGTTAGCCATTCCTCCTCACTATTTGTAAGGGTCTTTGTCCAAGTCATTGATAAACCCCCACTGGGGCCAAGCACAGATCTCCTTGCCTCTCCACAGAAAATCTCCCAAGTTGACGTTGAACCATTAACGACTATTCTTTGGATCCAGCCATCCAACTAGCTCCCAAATCCATGTGAAAATATTCAATGATGTTCAGTTTGGTTGGCCATTCCCCAAGTGATGAATATCCCTTTTTTCTAGTTCTCAACTACAATGAAAAGAGTTGCTTGACATCTTTTGGGGCATATGGGGGATTCTTTTTGACAGTTACCTCCCAACAGTGTTCCTTCAGGAGATGTAGGATGTGGACATTTTTGGCACTTTATTTGCACAGTTCTAAATTGCTTTGGTTTCTACAGATTCACAACTCCATGAGGCATTAGTGGACTGATCTTACCACACTCCTTCCCATATTAACTCTTCTCGTCTTTTATAATCTTTGCCTCAGAGTTGTTTCGATCTCCATTTCTCATATTATCAGTGATTCAGAGCATTCTTTCTTATGGTTATTAATAGTTTCTTTACTTGAGAATGGTTTGTCCATATCCTTTGACCACTTTTCTGTTGGGAAGTAAATTTTCATCATAGATTTCTGTTAGTTGTCCATATATCTTGAATATCAAATACTTAGACATATTTGATACAAAGAACTTTTCCTAGTCAACGACTTCTCTTATTATCTTTGATACAATTTTTGTTGGCTCAAAATTATGTAATTTTTTTAAATCAAAATTTGTAATTGCTTTTAACCCTTGTTTGGTTAGAATTAATACTATGCCTATAGTTATAAAAAGCATATGATCTAATTCTCATCTAAATTTTTTATGCTGCAATCTTTAATATTCAGGTCATATATCCAGTTAAAATTTATTTTATAATATGTTACAAGATGCTAATTTAATCTAATTTTTATCAGACTGACTTCCAATTTCCCCAACAATTCTCATCAAATAAGGAATTGTTTCCTGTATAATTTATATTTTCAGTTTTACTGAACACTGGGTTATTGACTTTCTTTCTTTCTGATTCTTCTTAGTCTTTTCTCTTGATATATTTCTTTTTTTTTTTAACTAGTATCAAATGGCCTTGGTGATTGTTCTTGAAAATATATTGTGAGGTCCCAAAGTGCTCATTCCCCCTTTTATTCCTGTATCTTCATTATTTCTCTTGATGTTCAAGATCTTTTGTTCCTCCAAATGAATTTTCTTATTATTTTATCTCACTCTATAAAGTAACCCTTTGTTAGTTTATTTGGTAAAGCATTAAATCGATAAATTAATTTTGGTGGCAGTGTCGTTTTTATTGGCATGGCCCAGCCATGAGCACTGAAGAATCTTCTAGCAGTTTATGCTGTTGTTCATTTTTTTAAAGAGGCATTTTGTAATTGAATCTATTCAAGTATTGAGTGTGCTTTGGAAGACTGAGTCCCAAATATTTTATAAATTTTGTAGTTATTTCAAATGGGATTTCTCCCCTTTCTATTTTTATCTTTCAGATTCTATTATAATTTAGCAATGCTGATTTTTGTGGATTTCCTTTATACCCTGTATTTTTGTTAGCACTATAATCTCAATTAAGCTGATTCTCATGTATTCTAAGTAAACTTTCATGTCATCAACAGATAGGGGCAGTTTTGTCTCCTCTTTATGTTAATTATTTTTGCTAGCATTTCAATAAAGCTTTTCCTACTCTGTCTCTCACCTATCTTTTCAGTCTGACCTCACACTCCTCCTCCCTTTGCTCTATATATTCCAGACAAATTGGCTTTCCTTTTCCCTCGGATGCCATCTCCCTCTTCTTTCTTTGCCCAGGTTTTCTTCCATGTTCTCTTTCCTCACCTTCATCTCTTAATCTCCCTACCTTCTATCAAAGTACAACTCAGGTGCCCCCTTCCACAGGAGACTCAGTTATGTTCTCTAACTCTACCCCACCCTGCCCCCCATACTTTGTATTTGCTCCATACATATTTTCTGTTTACTTTTCTTTGTACATGTTTCCCCCAATAGAATGTAATCTCCTTGAGGGCAGGAACTGGGTTGTTTGTTTTTGTCTTTGTACCCTCCCCCCCACCCCCACCCACAGTGAAGCACTCACACTTAATAGATTTATCATAAAGACTGGCTGAATTGAAATCAATTGAATCTCTTTACATATTTGTAACCATGCAAAAGAGTATTCCAGAGGTTCTGAAGGCAGCTTCCAAAGAAGATTCCAGGTGTAGTCTGATCAATGGCAGTATCTGTATCTTTGTAATAAGTGTATGCTCTGCCAAAGGGATGGCTTTGGTGTGTAAAAAAAAAATGGATTATATTATTTTACAGTCACACACAATACACTGACTGTTAGTTCCTTATAGGCATGGACTGCTGGCTACTGTTTATTTTTTCCATATAGTTCACTGTACCTGGGACAGTAACAGAGATAGTGAACTGACTGGTGACTGGCAGGCAAGTGAATGTCCTAGCCAACATTATCTAAAGCTTTATTTTAAGACCTTTCGATTTTGCATCACAATCATTTCTCCTCTTCCCTGCCCCCCCTACCCCCCCAGCCCAACACACACTATAAGCCTTCCCTTGTGACAAGGAAAAACAGTTAAGAAAACCTAGCCACAGGATACTCTTATCTGATAGCATCTGCAGCATTCTGCCCCCCATGTCCCCCCACTTCTCCAAAGAAAAGAGGGCTGTAAATTGGTTATTTCTTCTCTGGGTCCAGGTTTGATTGTTGTAGATACACTTCACCATTGTTTTATTGATCTTCTCAATTATTTTATTCTACTGCTATCAGATGTTTTCCTGGTTTTATTAGCTTCCCTTGGCATAGTTCATGCAAAGTTTCCCATTGTTCCTGAATTTGTCTTATTGTCCATTCTGACTAATGGATATCCAGTTACTTCAGGATACCACAATTTGTTCAGCCAGTCTCCAATCAACTCAGTTCTTTCTAGCTAACTAATTATTATACTGTGTGTTTAATCTCAATCTCTTCTCTCATTACTCGACATAAATTAGACCTCACAGGCTAACTAGCTCTGCTCCCCACTAAGCTTCAGATTCATGTTTAATAGCCTGCCTCTGCCAAATTCTTAAATGTCCATAGAGATGCATAGCCTGGTTTCAGATTTTACCATGAAATGTAAGTAAGATGGATCACAGTTCACCTACAGGTCATTGGTGGCCAGCAGCCATGGACAAAAGTGCCACCAAAGGCGTTCCGCACAAAAATATTCTATCAGACAACACAGAGACAAGGAAGCTAGTAAACAGACCTTGAGAAATTCATTGTGATGCTTAAATATACCTTCTTTGTCTGTCTTCATGACAGCTAGATGTCACCTGAGTCATTTGGACTCAGTTTGGTTCTTGGGTACAAGAATGGGTGGCAACTGGTGGGGAGCCATGGTCTCTTTCATGGCTGTCTTTTTGTATTCAGCATGCAGTCCAGCACATGGCACATAGTAAGGGATTAACAAATGCTTATTGTCTCCTCCAGCTAGAATGCAAGCTCCCTGGGAGCAGGGACTTTTGTCTTTGTATCCCCCATGCAGGGCACATAGTAGATATTTTATAAGTAACTCTATCGGATTGGATTAAAAGTAATGAAAACTTGTTTTGGGCATGTTTTTGACAGGATGCTATAGTTATTCATGAAGTGTATGAAGAAGGAGCAGCAGCCAGAGATGGAAGACTTTGGGCTGGTGACCAGATTTTAGAGGTAAATGGTTTGAATTTTGCTTAGAAATGTAATCCCTTGGATGATTTCTTCTTTGTCCACAAACTATCCCCCTCTAACTCAGAGGTCCCATGTTGCTCTTCACAGGATTCTAGGGTCTCCCACCTTCTGTTGATTTTTCTCACCAAGCCCTATGTTCTCCCCTGCCCCTTTCCCTCTCCCTCTCCCTCTTTCTCTTTCCCTCCCTCCCTTATTTCCTCTCATGGCAGCAAAATCCAGAAAACTGGTTTTAGAGGCAGAGTAACTGGGTTGGAATCCTGGCTTACTTACTTACTGCCTGTGTGACCTTAGCCAAGTTGCTGAGCCTCTCTGGGCCTCCTTTGTAAAATGGAGGGGTGAGGGGTGGGGGTGGACTCCTTGTTCTCTGATGTCCCTCCCACCCCCATCTCTCCTGCAATGAGAAAACGTAAATTCAACCCCACCTTGGTGCTTTCTTGATTGCTTAGTCACTTCTCCTTTCTTTGCTGATGCCATATTTTTGAGATCTTTGGGGGAGGCAGGTCAGAGATTTCCTCGGTATAAGGAAATTCCCAGGGCAGCTGGGTGGTACAGTAAATAAAGCACTGGACCTGACATCAGGAAGACCTCTCCAGCCTCAGATACTTGCTACCTGTGTGACCCTGGGCAAGTCATTTAACCCTGTTTGCCTCAGTTTCCTCATCTGTAAAATGAACTGGAGAAGCAAATGGCAAACTACTCCAGTGTCTTTGCTAAGAAAACCCCAAATGGGGTCACGGAGAGTTGGATACGACTGAACAAGGACGGAAATTCCCTCCACCAAGGCAGATCAGTAACCCATGGTCTTGGAGCACTGCCTGGGGCATTGATAGATTGTCTCTGCCCAAAGCACAGAGCATATGTTAGGGTGGGGACTGAACCTAGGTCCTGCTGACTCTGAGGATGGTTCACCACCTACCATGTTCCCTCTTTTGTGTCTACGTTTGCTCCCAGCATTGAATATCTTTTCTCAAGGCAAATAATTGAATTATACCAATTAAACTATGTTCAAATGGGCAGCCCACTCCTTTTTCCCCTGGTCAGCTGAAATGCAGCTCTGGGCCCTCTTGTTGGCCCACCATACTGTACCAATGGCCCCATCTTACCGGGCTTTTCTCATTTGTCATCACTTTGCATGGGCATGAAAGCGGCAGCTCAGTGCCAGTAACTGGGTAAAGGAGAAGCCACAGCCGGCAATTTGTGTAGGCTGGACTAAAAGGCTTACTTTGTGGCGTGAAGCCTTTAGGCAACATTTATTTCCTTTATTGGAGCAATTTAATTGACTAGTTAACATTTTATGGTGAGCATGTGTGCATTTTGCTTAGTGACTTTCATATAACCCAGGAAGGCTGACATCATTGGATCTCAGCCTTCAATGGGTTCTGTCCCTGGGGAGGAAACTAGAGAGCCAGCCATGGGTTAGAAAATAGAGAAAGGAAGGGGTTAAAGGTGTAACCACACTGACTCCAAGGTAAAAGGAGGCTTGGCTCAAACAAGTCATTTCAAGGCAGACCTTGACTGTTTCCATGCTGATACAGTGATATTCCCAGTGGGTTCATTATACTATATGTGTATAGGGTTAGCAAAACAGAGGGGGGCCTCTTTGGGGATGGGCTTAATAGTTTTAACACAGAACATGGTTTTAATGATTAGGTTTTTCTCGTTTTATAATCAGCTAGGATTTACCCAAAGCTGGTAATTAGCATGATGAGGTAAAAGAGAGAGAGGGCAGCAACTCCTTAATTGAATATTTGGAAGAGGTCGACTGCTTGCATGCTGTGAACTGTAGTCAGCCCCTACACGTGATGATGATGATGCCAAGGGTCAGTATTGTTAAATTCACTTAAAGTGAAAGAGACTTTTTAAAAAGTTGTATTCATGCCTTTGGTTAGTACATCCCAGTCATTTCTAAGTATACCTCTCCAAGTAAGCCTTCCCACATAGCAAAGAAAAATAATTTGGTAAAACCAACCAACACAGTGACCCCTGACAGTATATGCCCCATTCCATCCCCCTCATCCCTCACCTCTCCAATGAAAGGAGGAAGGATCCTGAACTAGACAATTGTTTGATCTGCCCATCACTACCCACACGGTATCATCTGCTTGTCTAACATACAAAAGGCAGACTAGGCGGAGGGTCAGTTTTGGAGTGGGGAAGTTCTGGTTCAAATGTCTGAATGTATACTTGCTGTGGTCCCCTAGGAAAGTCACTCATCCTCCCTGTGCCCTAAGTAGGCCTTGAGAATTTCCCAGGATGAAGAAATCACAAAATCTCAGTTTTGGAAGGGGCCACTAAGGCCATCTAATTCAATGTATATCTCGTTCAACCAGTAAGCATTTATTAAACACCTGTTGTATGCCAGGTGTGATCCTAGGTTCAAGGAATATGAAGACAAAAATGAAACTTCCTGCCCTCAAGGAGCTTAAATTCTTTGGAGTAAGACAACATCTACATATATGCCTAACATTAAGCAACTTGTTGCTGGTTCCAAGGCTCTGGTCCACTGGACCCATTCCATTTCCACCAAGGCACCATCTTCTCTGCACCCATCTGTGCATGTGGTCTGTATCAGGTTCAGTCCTGAGTTTCCTATACTCTCATTAGAGGGATTAAGCTCTTCTCTTCTCCTTCCTACTTTCCTCCCTTCATTTCTAACCTCTTTCTTTCCTTCCCTCTTTGCTTCTTTCCTTGTTTTTTTTTTTTAGACTAGCTCTCTTTTTCATCTAGGATAAAAGTACAGCTGCCCCTCCCAAGCTCAGTCATAGAGAGCTAGAGTTGGAGTCAGGAAGATTTGAGTTCAAAAACTGCCTGAAACAAATACTAGCTATGTGGCCCTGGGCAAATTACTTAACCTGTCTGCCTCAGTTTCCTCTTCTGTTGTTTTTATTGTTGTCATTATTTATTATTATCATCAGGAAGAAGGCCAGTTTGGTTGAATTACTGAGTACATGAAGGGAAATACTGTTTAAATCTGGGAAGCTAGCTGTGAAGGGCTTCAGATGAGAAGAGAGGAGTTCATATTTAAGCCTAGAGGCAATAGAAGAATGTTGGAGTACCTGAACAGCGATCTTCTCTATCACGTAGACAGTCATCCAGCCTCTTGTTGAGAATCTCCAAGGACGGGGAACCCATCCCTCCTGAGGCAGCCTATGCCATTTTGGACTAGCTCTAATCACAAGTCAGAAAAAAATTGAAAATATAAGGCACAATGTTTATTCTTCCTCATGGGCAGTCTTCGAGCAGTGGCTGAATGACCTCATGTCCAATATACTATAGAGTGGATTCTAGGTCAGGAATGGTCCCAGATGGTCCCAGAGGTCCCTGCTGTCTGTGAGATTCTGTGATTCCAGTGACACTCCCCTGCCCGTGCACAGGAACATTCACTGCCAATGAGCATGTGTAGCATAAACATGGCAGTGCAGGGAACAGAATTGGAAATGCCCACTGATCTGTCTCCCTGCCTGTCTAGTGCCTGGCCTCATTCTATTGAACAGATGGGTCTGTATCTTCCTTTTCAGACCATCCAGGAAAAGCTAGTCTGTCATCTCCATCAGGAATCCATCCTAGCATGACTTCAGTGCCAGACAGGCCAGGCCATGCACAGTTTGGAAAACAAAGATCTCATTTGGTTATATAATAACTTAACAGGACTCTGAAGGTGTTGACATGGCGGACCCATTCTGAGTGGTTTCTCCCTCCAGTCATCCTGGATATACCCTGCTCAGTGTACATATGGCATCACCCTGTGCTCTACCCCCCACTAAGGTCCCATTATGCCCCATTGCAAGCATATACAGGATACTTGACCAACATTAGTTGGGACAAATCATGGACAAAGAGCTAGGCAACTTAATTAAGTGGGTAAGAGAGTCATGCAAACTTTGAGGTGACAGAGATCAAACAAAACATACAGAATGGAAGGAAGGAAGGAAGGAAGGAAGGAAGGAAGGAAGGAAGGAAGGAAGGAAGGAAGGGAGAGAGGGAGGGAGGAAAGGAGGGAGGGAAAAAGAAGGAGGGAAGGAAGGAGATAGGGAGGGAGGGAAAAAAGAAGGAAGGAGGGAAGGAAGGAGAAAGGAGGGAGAGAGGGAAAAAAGAAAGGAAGAGAGAGAGGGAGAAAATGACCCTTCTTTCCAGAGATTGGAAGCTATGGTAGTGGATGATGCACAAACTCTCAGACTTTTGGCCAGTTTTCTTTCTTGGGGGGTGTGGGGGGTTCTTCTATTCAGTCTTAAAGGGATGCTTTGCCTAGTAGTGGAATATATAGAGAGATATATTTAGAAATGAAGATGAAATTTTTAAAATAATTAGCATTTTTTAATTTTAGAAAGGATCCTATATTTAGAGCTGGTAGCATTCTTAGGGGTCATTGAGTGCAATGCCTTCCTTTTACAATGAGGCACAGACCAGGGTCACACAGTAAGTAAGTGTGTGAGACTGAATTCAGACTCAGGCCTTCCTGACTCCCAGCCTCAGAAAGCATCTAGCCCGTTCTCTTTCTGAATGAGAATGCCCTTTGCTGTAGGACAAACCAAGTAGTGGTCCTTCACCTCATATTTGTCAAAAGCATCCTGTCCTCCAGGCCTGTAATTCCCAAATTATGGTCCCAAACTTTCTCCTGCTTGGGTGCCTTATCCTGCTAGTTAACTTTCTATTCTTACCCTCTTTCCTACCCAGAATCAGCTGTTTAACTTTGATAAATTACCCTCAGGGGAAAAGGAAAAAGAAGAAAGAGCATTTCTAAATCACAGACTTTGTGAGAATACAGTCCCTGCCCTCAAAGAGCTCTTAATCTAATGGAGGAGGCAACCTGGAGACAATTGTGTGCAAACAAGATAGAGATAGAATTTTTAAAAAAAGTTTCTCGCAGAAGCTAGGATTTTAGCTGAGATTTAAAGGAAGCCAGGGAGGCCAGGAAGGCAGAGATGAGGAGGGAAAGCATTCCAGGCATTGCAAACAGTCAATGAAAATACCTGGAGTCAGGAGTGTCTTGTGCGAGGAATAGCAAGTTAGAGGGACTATACAAGAACCTTTTGGATACTCTGTAGCCTGGCCCTTACTTATCCTAAATTAATGACTGTTCATGACCTCCAGTCTCACATCTCCAGTGGCCTGTCAGACATCTCAAGCTGGCTGTCCAGCAGACATTTTAAACTCAATGTCCAAAACTGAATTTGTTATCTCTCCCCCTAACTCTTCCCACTTGCCCACCTTTCCCATTATGGTAGAGGGCAACACTATCATCCCAAACCCACAGACTCACAACCTAGGTGCCATCCTGGATTCCTCACTATCTCTTATCCATATCCAAGTTGTTTCCAAGGCCTATCAGTTTCACCTCTGCATCTTGTAGATTTCACCTCTGCAGTTTCTCTTGTCGATTTCACCTCTGCAGCATCTCTTGTGCATTTCACATCTGCAGCATTTCTTGCGCATTTCACCTCTGCAGCCTCTCTTGTCAATTTTACCTCTATAATGCCTCTTCCAGTAGCCGTCTTTCCTCCTCCCCCGCTGCCCTCACCCTGGTACAGACCCACATCATGTCACGCCTGGATTATTGCAGTAGCTGTTAAGCAGATCTGCCTGCCTCCAGTCTCTCCCCACTCTAATCCATTTTTCACTCATTTGTCAAAGTGGTCTCCTTAAAGTTTAGATCTGTGTCAGCCCTTTCTAGTCAGTAAACTCCAGAGGCTTCCTGTTTGGCATTCAAAGCCCTTCATCACACACACACACACACACACACACACACACACACACACACACACACACACACCCTACACCTTTCCAGTCTTTTTACGCATTGCTTCCCACCACATACTTTTTGATCCAGTGACACTGGCCTCCTGGCTATTCCATAAACAAGATATTCCATCTGTTGGCCCCAGACATCTTTTCTGGTTGTTTCCCATGACTGGAATTCTCTCCCTCCTCATCTCTACTTAATGACTTACCTGGCTCCCTCTAAGTCCCAACTAAAATCCCATCTTCTACGGAAAGCCTTTCCCAACTCCTCTTTAGTTCCAGTGGCTTCCCTGTCTTAATCATTTCCCATTTATCTTGCATAGAGCTTGTTTGTACATAATTGTTTGCTTGTTGTCTCTCTCGTTAGATTGGGAGTTCCTTGAGGGCACAGACTGTCTTTTGCCTCTTTTTGAATTCCCAACACTTAGCACAGTACCTGGCACATTTGTTGTTGTTGTTGAGTCGCTTCAGTTGTATCTGACTCTTTGTGACCTCATGTGGGGTTTTCTTGGTGGAGATATTGGAATGGTTTGCCATTTTCTTCTCCAGCTCATCAGAGGATGAGGAAACTGAGCCAAACAGGGTTAAATGACTTGCCCAGAGTCACACAGCTAGTAAGTGTCTGAGCCCAGACTTGAACTCAGGAAGATGAGTCTTCTGATTCCAGGCTTGGTGCTCTATCATCTGCACCATCTAGCTGCCCACCTGGCACGTAGTAGGCACTTAATCAGCCCATGTGACAACATCTGTATTTTGGTACCAGGTAAAAATTCAACATTTGTTTATATATCTTAAGTCACTCATAGATCCAGAGCCAAAGTTACCTCAGATGCCACTTGGCCCAACTGCTTCCTTTTATGAAGAAAGAAATTGAGGTTTAGAGAGGTGAGGTACCTTGCCAAATACTAAGAGTTGGAAAAGGATTTGAACCCAGATCTCTTGACTCTTATTTTTCCCTTGCTGCATCATTAAAAGCAGTGCTTTCCTCCCCACCCTGCTAATGGTAGTGAGGAATTTTTACTGCATAAGTGGGGTAAGTTCATGGAATTCTTTGACCTCCTTGTCTGTCTCCCCCTGCCCTTGCCCCTTTCAGGATCTAGACTTGTGATTCCATTAGCATGAGGAAGTCCCAGGCTGGAAATTCTATCTACCAATGTAAATTGGCAACTTGTCAGTAACTTATAACCTTAGAAAGCAGTCTATGTCATAAGAGTGTGGATTCAGAGCTGGAAGGGACCTTAGATGTCAGCTAATCCAGACCCTACCCTTATTTTAGAAATGAGAAAGTATTGACCCATAGAATTGAGTCAGACATGAATTCAATGATGGTACTTCCTCCACTATGGTACACTGCTTTGTGATTCTGTGAACTCTATCCAGACTAGCTTCTCTAAATAGGCTATTCCAAGGCATAGAGACTTCCTGCCTGCTTAACCTCTCCATCTGTTGTCCCCCGCTGCCTTTCTCTTCCTTTCCTGTGGATAGGGGAAAAAAAAATAAGACCCTTGTGTCTAACCAAATGAATAGCTGTTAAATTTGGGGAACCTATTGTGCTTCTAAAACTGCATATAATTTTTGAGTGACTTTATTATTGATTATAATAAAACTATTCATGATATTAATTCCATATATCAGGTAATATTTTTAATTGCTTTTACTGGCATGCCCAGAGCAGAATATGATAAACTGAGGTATAAATAGAAGCCTTGAACTGAGAATGGAGCATTGGGAAGTGGCCTTTGTAATTACTAATGCATTAAATAAGCAGTGCTCATGTGGTCCTAGATTGCTGGGCTTTGGGGGCAAAGCTTTTCATTAAAATTGAAACTGTTACAGTTAAATACCCATATTGTGTGTGTGTGTGTGTGTGCACGTGTGCACGCGCACACATGCCCACACATCATCTATTTGGCAACCTAGAAAGTTCAGCTCTAGTACTTTGAGCTTTTTCCTCCCTTGCTTAACATAGAGTGAAATCATGGTCTCGTATGCCATCTATTGGGAAAAAGCAAAATAATCAGCCAAAACCTGAGATTCTCTGAAGCCTGTGTTTTTCCCCTTTTGTTCCATGGGCCCCCCAATGCAAATAAAGACTGAATGCACTCCTTGGAATATAGCAACTGGTCCCCTCTTTCCACCAGACAGAAGCCTTCCTGTTCCCTCTTACTGTAGTCCTTTAGCTCTTCATAAAAGCCTTTGAAACACACAGGAAATCTTAGGGGCGATCAAGTAAATGCCGCACAAGCCTCCGTGATAGTGGAGAGGAGAAAGGCCATGTCTTCTCCAGCTCCAGAGTCGCAGCATTTCAACTTTGGATGTGCCTTACATGTCTACTTCAATCAAATCATCTTTGGATGAGAATCCCTGCTAAAACATAGCCAATGGATGTCCTCTAGCTTTTGACTCCAGAGCCCTTATGAGGAGAATAAACCATTGATTAAGCGCTTACTGTGTGCCAGGTACTCCCTGATGAAAAGGCCTCTGAAATAGCTCTAATTGTTAGCAAAGTTTTCCTGACATCAAGCCTCCAATTGCCTCTGCAATTTCTATCAATTGTCCACTGGAAAACTCAGTAAATTGTTTTGAGCTAGTCTTTTAAGAGAATTTGGTCATTAAAGGCACTAGAGTGTCACATGTGGGGAAACATGGGGACAGTCATTTCAGAGGGTCAGCAAGAAGGGATGGAAAGAGGAAAATGGTTTAGGAGAATTTTTCTATCACCAACTCCCTCATTCGCTCCTTCTGTGATTCGAGGCAAGGCACTTAATTTTTCTGAGCTTCTATTTTCCTTGTCTATAAAATTGGCATTATAATTGCCCTGGGTCCTTCTTAAGTTCAGTTCCCGAATGTTTATTTCCCTATGTGGTAAAAGTGAAATCATTAACATAAAAATGCTTTGTCAAAACTATTGCTTCTATCCAAATAGAAGAACTCATTACCATCGGTCTGATCATTGTTTTTCTCCTAGGTTAATGGTATTGATCTGAGGAGCGCCAGCCATGAGGAAGCCATAACTGCCTTGAGGAAGACACCCCAGAAAGTGCGGCTGGTTGTTTATAGGGATGAAGCGCATTATAAAGATGAAGAAAACTTGGAGATTTTCCCTGTTGATCTTCAGAAGAAAACAGGCCGAGGACTGGGCCTAAGCATCGTTGGAAAACGGTAAGGCGCTAAAACAATTGTTCTTGGAGGTTCCCAGCCTTTGAATGTGACTCTCAAGAAAATACATGTGGATCTTCACATTCTTCATAGTGTTCATTGATACATATATGCTTCCCAAACCAATGACCAAATTACATATTAAAATATGATCATTTCAGAGCCATGTTCATCATTAATTCTAATGAAGCTGTGACATGTGCAGGTATGACTTCAGTCCACGTTCTTAGGATAATTTCAAAATATATTTATGTCTCATATGAAGTTTCTCCTCTCTCTAATCCATCTTCCACACAGCTGCCGAAGGGATATTCCTAAAGCATAGGGTTGACCATGTCAAGAAGCTCCATATCTCCCTCTTACCCTGCAGTAAAACACAAATTGTCCTCTGTTGGTATTTAAAGCCCTTCACAGCATGGTTTCAGGGAAACCCAGGAAGACTCCTATGAACTGATACAAAGTGAAGTGAGCAGAAGCAGGAGACAATGTATCCAATATCAGCAACATTGTAAAGACAAACAACTTTGAAAGACTTAGGAACTCTCATCAACACAAGGACCAACCACTATTCCAGAAGACTCATGATGAAACTTGTCACCCACCTCCAGTTAGAGAGCTGATGGACTGAGAGGGCAAATTGAGGCTTTTTTTTTTTTTGAAGATGGCTGATTTGGGAATTTGTTTTGTTTGACTATGCATGCATGTCTGTAATGGGTTTTGTTTTTCTTTCTTCCTCAATGGCATGAGAGGGGATATGGGAGGGAGAGAATTTGGAGCTGCAAATAAAATTGAATTAAAAAAAATAAATCCCTTTACAACCTGACTTTCAAGGTCTGTCTTTCTAGCTTTATGAATTACTCCCCTTTATGGACTCTACAACATTTGCAAAACTGCCCTTATAGGACACTCATCTCCCATCTCCACGCCTTTGCATAGGCTGTCCCTTATCCCTGGAATGCCCTCCTTGTCACCTGTATTTCTTAGGATCTCTAGTTTCAATCAAATTTCAGTTCAAATGCCACCTCCTATGTGAGGCCTTTCCTGATCCCTCCCAGCTATTAGTCTCCACCACCACCGCTCCCCATTATCCTTTGTATGGATCCTATGTATATCTTTTGCATAGACTTATATATGCACAAAAATGTCTCCCCTGCCCTCTTGAGGGTAGGCAGTGTTTCATTTTTGTCTTTTTTGTCTCCAACACAATGCTTAGCACAGAGTAGGTGCTTGCTTGCTGCTTGTTTGTTCGCTTGTTTGCTTACTTATCTCCTGTGCCCTTGGAACCTGAGAATTGGGGGAAGAGCCACCATTTTGTTTAATCCATAACTGGATTTAGGATCTCATCCATGTAGGTACTCTATCCCTCCCTCCAGAAGTACAGACTGCAACCCATCCACACCTTCTTATGCTGGGCAGTTCTTATTCACATCTTAAGCCATCCAAGGAGTTTATTCCCAGTATTCCTGAGGCCTTAGAAATGTATGGGATTTACCTCTTCCAGAGGGAAAAATTAAGGCATAAGCCAGTTAAGTGACGTGCCCAAAGTTACCAAGTCAGTACTCGGTCCCTCTTTGCACCAACCCAGAAGGTCCCCAGAAGAAGCAAACATTTCAGGTCCTTGGGGAATCTGTGAAGCTCACTTTCCCTTTGTAAGCAAATTCAAAAGCCGGAGGAGTATGAGGCCGTTGGCAGATCACATCTTGCTCTACAGCCTTAATCCTGACAAAGATGAAAACTTAATAGTTTTTGCTGAAGAAAACATCATATACACAAATAGATAAATGCAAATTCTGCAAAAAATGTATGTGTACAGTTTGTGCCAGTCATTGTGCTAGGTGCCAGGAATACAAAGATGAAAATTAAATGGTACCTGCCTTCAGGGAGCTTCCATTCTACTGGACAAAGTGACATACACACAAGTAAGTAGATGCAAAATATATATAAAGTTAGCAGAGTTTGTATATGTGGAAATCATTATTCTTTCAGAAAGAACTTGGAAGTTTGTTGTGTGTTTTGGAGTTAGTGTATCTCAACTTCTAGGAATGGTGTATATGTGAAAGAAGGCTGAGTCACTGGCCCCCTACTTTGTGATCTTGCCAGAAATGGAAGTGGAGTCTTTATCTCCGACATTGTGAAAGGAGGGGCTGCTGACCTGGATGGCAGATTAATTCAGGGAGACCAGATCTTGTCTGTGAACGGAGAAGACATGAGAAATGCTTCCCAGGAGACAGTGGCCACCGTCCTCAAGGTGAGTTGATGGTGTCTGATAGAGGTATCTCACAGTGCTGTGTAGCTAGCAGGCTTCTACCCAATGTCATTCCTAAAAAATATAGGAAATGCTATGTTATGAATTATAAAACATAATTACATGGAGCCAAAATCTGTTTGGCTACAAAGCTACAGTGGTTTATGCGATGACACAGGAGGAAAATAATCATTTATTCATTTTAGAATTTAACCCTTGAATTCAAGATGCAGAATTGCTTAGTGGACAGGAAACTAGTAAGCTGGACCTGAGCTGAGCCCCGCTTCTCCCACCTCCTGTACCTTAGCCTCTCCATCTTTCCCAGTGATCACAGGAATTGTTCATGCGCATCGGGGGATTCAGTCTCCCAAACTGGAGTTCCTTTCATAGGTTTAGACAAAACCGAAATTAAGTCCCCTGATTTCACTGGAGGCAAAAATTCTAGAAAGAAGGAAAATTCTGTTTTGGTTATATGAGTGTATTGGAAATGGCTGCAAAGAAGATTTTTCTAAAGTAGTATCTCAGGCTACCAGGTACCTGACTGATATACATAGTCTTGATATGAATTCTTTTCATCTCAGAGTGACAGGCTTGGAAGGGAGTTCACACCTCCTCTTCCTCTTCCTCCTTTTCCTCCTCCTTCTCTTACCATTTGAAAAGATATCCAGGCAGGTGGCTCTCACTGGGACTGGCTTTTAGGAACTCTTTGACCAACAGCTAGGTCCTGAACTGAATAAAGCATTGAACCCGGAATTAAGAAGATGTGGGTTCAGATCCTACCTCTGGCACTTAACTAGATTGTTTAGCCTGGCCAAGTCACTTAACATCCCTTGGCTTCAGTTACCTTATCTTTAGAGTGGTGGTAATAATAGCCCTGTGTCCCAGGTGTGATGTGGGGATTAAATAACATTTCTAAATTTATAAAATATTTGGAAAGAGATAATATTTGTAAAATATCTATGAAGCTTCTTGATGTCCAGCTCTCAATACCTGTGCTACCTAGGCCCTGCATTATACATGAAAGCCATTGGTTAGTAAACTTGAAGCATTGCCACCCCAAACTGCGAACTAGCCCATCTTCATTCACCACGTTTCCCCTACAATCCGGCATTAAACTGAGAGACAGAGACAGAGAGAGCATTCAGGGGATGCTTACTCAGTTTTCAGACTGTATCTCCTCCTCCTCTTAGACACCATCTCCCTGGCTATATGCATTTTTTTAAACTCTGTCACTTATTGAAATATGTTTCCTCCAGAATAGGCAAATTAAGAGGGGAAATCCCGAACTAGTCCTTTGTTGAATTAACTTCAGTGAAAAAAAAAGCAAACAGACACAGGTGAAATCTGTTTGTTGAAAAGTGACTAGTAGCAGCATATTCAGTCAATCATTCAATAAGCACTTATTAATCACCGACTGTGTTCCAAGCTCTATACAATGGACATACCAAGGCAGCAATGAATAATTGTTACCTTCCATGGGAATGATCCTTATCAGCCTCCTGCCCTGCCCCCCGTTATGGAACACTGGCTCATAGATACACACAGCCAGGCTGGGGTCTTCCACTGATGTTTTTTTTTTCTGGGTTATTTTTTTTTTTCATCCTAAGTGTGCTCAAGGCCTTGTGCAGCTGGAAATTGGAAGACTAAGGGCAGGTTCATGGCTCTCTTCAAGGAAAACCTCTCAGAACAGCCAGGTGAGTAGTGACCTTGAATGACAACTAATAGTAACAATGAGTGGGTGGGCTTCTCTAATTCGGAGGGAGGGAAGTGCTATGGAAAGACTCTTGGAATCCCTGTCATATCCTTGCTCTGTGACATTGGGAGTCACTAACCTTCAAGACCCCAGGGCAAATCTTTAAGACTCTAAGACTTACTGAGCCAGTGCATGGGGATAGGGAATTTCCAATGGAAATTCCAATGAATTGTTCTCATGAAAAGAAAGACCCCAGACTTGGACTCAGAAGCCTGGGTTCAAGCACTGACTCCCTCTTTCAAGTTGGCTTTCTTCTACTGTAGAAAAGAGGATAGTCATTCCTGCAGTAACAATGTCGTTGAGTTTCCTGTGGGGACTAATGAAATGACATTTGGTTTCAC
The DNA here is from genome assembly GCF_011100635.1 of Trichosurus vulpecula. Classification (NCBI taxonomy): domain Eukaryota; kingdom Metazoa; phylum Chordata; class Mammalia; order Diprotodontia; family Phalangeridae; genus Trichosurus; species Trichosurus vulpecula. Next base: position 17,334,154 of record NC_050576.1, on the reverse strand, counting down.
ATAGCCAGCTTCTCAAGTGTAGGATGGAGGAGCAACGGTTCAGCAGTTATTCCTGAAAAAAGATGTGGAGGTTTTAGTGAACTGGAAACTGAATATGTTAACAATAGGGCATGGCACTACGTTAGGATGGCCGTAGCATCCAGGGACAAAGGATGTGTGCTTTGGTCTGATCTTAGAAAAACATGGAAAGACTCACACGAAATACTGAAGAGTGAAATGAGCAGAACCAAGAGAACGTTGTATAAAGTGAGAGCAATATTGTTTTAAGAACAACTTTGAGCACATAAATCATTTAGACTATTATAAATACTGAAATTAACTATAAAGGACATATGAAGAAAGACACTCTCTGTATCCAGAGAAAGAATGGATAAGTAGAAGTATGTATAGGATAATTTTACATATATCTCTACCTATTTGTGTCTAATGATGGCCATCTCTAGGATGGGGCAGCGAGGGAAGAGAAAAAAAGAGGGGGGAAGAAATTTACATGATACCTTCATTACATATTTAAAAAGAATAGCAAGTTGTACAAAATAGATTTGTAGTTTCATGTGCAGTCATCTTTTTTATTATACTATGTTATGGAAATGCTTGTTTAATCCTATAGATTAAAAAATAAATAAACATTTTTTAGAAGGCATCCAATGGAGGCCAAACAAGATGGTGAAGTCTTTAACTTTATGTCATTTAAGAATAGATTGTAGGAAGGGGGGAGGGGTGTTTTGCCTGGAGAAGACTCAGGGAGGGATGGGGTAGTCATCTACAAAGATTTTTTATATGAAAGAAGGATCCCTCAAGCTCATTGTGCTTGGCCCCTGAGGACATAACGAGAAGCGATGGGTGGGGGTTGCTAGAAGCCAAATTAGGCTTGATGTCAGAAAGAAACTTAAATGTGGTATATCAGTGAAATGGGCGGCCTTTAGAGCTAGTGAATTTCTCTTTCCTAGAGGCCTTCTGACTGAATTATCTTTTATTGGGCATTTTGTAGCAAGGATTCTCGGGTAGATATGGACCGGAATTCCCATCCTGGAGTACTGTGATGTCTGTATATAACTGTGAAGCATAATGTGCATGCAAGATAGAATAATTATTATTATTCACTTATAAGACCATAGGTCTAAGTCTGGAAAGGACCTCAGACCCCCTCTAGAAGAAGCCACTCACCTCCAGAGGAGGGAGCTGATGCTCAGAGTGCCCAAGGTCAGGGCAGGCCCTCTGACTGTCTTTCCATGGCACCATTCTGCCTCCATTCTGCCTCCCTTTTCCTTTCTTCTCCTTACTTCCACTTTCCCAATTTAATAACAGTGGCTTTCAAAACCTCCGGCTGTTTGGATTTTTGTCTTCTATAAAGTGGGTTTCAGGTCCCCACATTCCGTATGATTTCAGTGAGGTTTAAATGCAAAGGGATGGAAAATGAAAGCTAGGGGCTTATTAATTCACCGGTTTTTCTGGTCCCTTTATTGCCAGCAAACATTTTCCTCGAAACACTCTCCTCTGCTCCCCAGTTGGGGCTGAGTTGCCTGACTGCATTTGGACACAGCTGTGTTTATTAAAAAGGTAACATCTGGTGGCAATTTGACCCTCATTAGCTCAGCATTGTTCTGGTCCTTCAATGAAATTTTGCCGTCAAGCTAACTTGTGAAGAGCGAGGGCATTTAATGAGTCATTCTTGGGGGAGTGGGGAATGCCAGGTTCTCCCTGGTTTTGTGGACTGGCATTACTCCCCGTGCTGGCAGATATTTGGGGCTTTTTTGCAAGATTAAAATAGGCATCATCTTAAAAAAACAAAAAGGCCTTTGCAGTACCGCCTTTCCCATGGTTGGCTCTGAATGCTGGCGGTAGACAGTTAAACTGGATGGCCTCGCTGAAGAGTCCTCGCTGTACTTAGCCCACTAATCCACTCCATGCTGTGCAAGGGTATAGACGGCCTTTTGTCTTAAGGCTGCAGAAGCTATTTTTCAGTGAGAGGGGTCACCTCATTTCCATGGTTATCAGCCTACAGCTGTTTCTAGATGACTGTCTCGAGGACCGCCTTTGTGGTCCAAGCCTGCTGAAGTGAGTTTCCTAGAGAACAGGATGCGTATTCTGACAACCACAATGACTCTTGTATAAAGAGATTCAATGGGGCTGCCTGCTCTCTGCCATCAGCTTTTCAGAGGGAATGAGCCAAAGTGGGCGCCATGACTCTTCCCAGAGCAGTCAGAGAATGACCTGAGAATTTTTGTGATTTCCTTGGTCAGCCAACAAAACCAGGAGCTGCTGATGGCATAATGGACTTTTCACAAGGAAGCGTATACTTCCTGCAGGAGTACAGAAGAGGCAGCCAGTCCAGTTAAACCATCCTAACATTGGAATCTCAGGCTTTGGAAGCCTTATATTCTACTCGACTTTGAGTTCAAATCCTGACTATGATGCTTAATACATGTGTCACTTGGGGTAAGGCACTTAGCCTCCTCACCCTGGAAAGGGAAGGGAAGGGAAGGAGCATTTATTAAGTGAATCCTATGGGGGGGAGGCATACTAACTATCTTCAGGTATTTGAGGGCTATCACACCCTCAGAAGAGAGATCAGAATCATTCTTTTTGTCTCAGAGGGCAGAAACAGGAGCAATGGGTAGAAGTTAAAAGAGGCCAGTTTAGGGCTGATAAGAGAATAAACACCCTAATAATTACAGCTCCCTCAGAGTGAGATGAGCTAGATTTTATTGTTATCCCCATTTTATAGTTGAGGAAACTGGGGCAGACAAAAGTTAAGTGACTTACCCAGGGTCCCACAGCTAGTAGGTGTCTGAGGCTGGATTTGAACTCAGGTCTTCCTGACTCCAGATGCAGTGCTTTATATACTGTGGCCCCACCCAGCTACATTTGTGGGAAACCATTAGAAGTAATGAGTAAGAAAAACAGGTACTGACTTAAAACAAAGAGAAGTGGCATTTCTTGGTGGTAGTGGTGTTCCTCTGACTTATTCCTGTCAGCAAGTAGCTGTGCCTAGCACTTGGTATTTTAAATGCTCAGATTCCAGAACAAATAACATTAAAGAAAGTCAGGCTGATCATTCATACTCCCCTACACACACAGACACACACAGACACACACAGACACACACACACACACACACACACACACACACACACACACACATGGTCCAGCTCCTCTCTCTGGGCTTTTGTCTTGGTGTTCCCCAATGCCTGGAATGCACTCTCTCCTCACTTCCACCTTATACATCCCTTTCTTTCCTCAAGCCAGAGCTCAAGTACAACCTTCCACAGAACCTTCTCACCCACCCCCAACTGCCAGTGCCCCTCCCAATTACCAGGTGCTTTATTTTTTATTTATTCTGTACCTATTATTTATACGTTACACGCTGTCTGCCAATAGAATATAAGCTCCTTGAGAGTGAGGATGGTTTTATTTTTTGTATGCCTTGCAGCAGTAAATCGTTTTAAAATGCTTTTTGCTTCAGTGCAAGCTATGAAAGCCAAGTGGCCATCCTGCTCTACTTTGGGGAAATTTTGGAGAATTTGTAGTGTTAGAAGGCACCCCTCCTCCCATCTAAATCAAACCATACCTAAAGGAATGCCCACTCTCAATATGTGTCAATGGTCCTTCAGCCTGTGCTTGGAGACTTCCCAGGGCAGAGAGCTCACCACCTCCTAGGGTGGCCCATCCCCCATTGGAATGGCTCTGAATTATTTTTCCTGACAGTTAACTTACATTTACTTCTCTTAGTTCGGCCCTCTGGGACCAAATCAGTAAATAAGCAAACTTTTTAAATGCCTACCATATGCCAAGCATATAGACGATGCAGTGGATACAGTGAAGGAGTCAGGATGACTCATCTTCCTGAGTTCAAGTCTAGCCTCAGATACTTACTGGCTGTGTGACCCTGGACAAGTCACTTTACCCTATTTGCCTCAGTTTCCTCTTCTGTAAAATGAGCTAGAGAAGGAGATGACAAACTGCTCCAAGTGTCTTTGCCAAGAAAATCCCAAATGGGGCCACAGAGAGTCGGACATCACTGAAACCACTAAACAATAATGGGCAAGCACTGCCACGTTCCTACAGAAGTGAAACGGTTCCTATGCTCAGGGAGTTTACAGCATAACAGGGGAAACAACATGTACATTATTGGTATGTACAAAACACTTACAAAATTAGCCCAGGGTTCCATGGAGGGAAAACACTAGTTGGTGAAGAATCAAGAAAAGCTTCTTGGCAGAATCTCAGGGTGGAGCCAAGATGGCAGAATCCAGGCTGAGCTCTCCCAACATTCCCCTCCAAACAACTTTAAAGTAACACCTGAAATCAAATGTTGGAGCAGCAGAGCCAAAAAGGCTTCAGAGCAAGACATTTTCCCAGCCCAAGACAACTTAGGAGGTCTGAAGGAGAAGTCTGTAATGCCAGGGTACAGCCCTATCTGGAGCCCACACACGCAGAGGCAGTGGCAGCACCAGAAGCAGCAGCAGCTTCAGGAGTTCTCAGCCCAGAGATGATAAGAGGTTTGGACAACTGGTCAGAAGGGGATTATGAGGGACCTTTTCCTGGCTGGTGCTAATTGGTAATTCTATTGCCCACGCACTGTTCTGGGACACATTTCCAAGGTGGAGAGGAGTGCGTGTAGTCAATCACAAGGAAGCAGAGGCCCTGGTCTCAGTTCTAAAGCAAAGAGGAGTGCTAGTTCTTGTGACTGCAGGGGACCAAGGGGCCTTCCTAGGTAAAGACCAGACTACAAACCGAGAGAGTAGTGACCACACCTCTCCCCAGATCACACAACTTTAGAAGCAACAAAAACCTATAGAATCCCCAGAACTAGCTTTGAAAACAACAACACAAAAAAGCCTGATGCATGGGACAGTACCACCTCAGAGCAGAGTCCATAACATAAAGTTCAGAGTCACAAAATAGTCCACGAAAATGAGCAAACAACAAAAAAAGAACTTGACTATGAAAAGCTACTATGGTAGCAGGGAAGACAAAGATATAAATTCAGAAAAAATATAACAATGTGGAAACAGCTACAACCAAAGCCTCAAAGAAAAATACTAATTGGATCCAAGCCAAACAAGAATTCTTGGAAGAGTTAAAAGAAAGCAATGAGTGGTAGAGAAAAAATAGGGAAACAAGTTAGAGCAATGTAAGACAATTAGGAAAAGAGAATTAACAGCTTCCCTGAAGAAAAGAACTCCTTTAAAAGCAGAATAGGCCAAATGGAAAAAGAGATATAAAAGCTCTTTGAAGAAAATAATTCCTTAATAATTAAAACTGAGTAAGTGGAGGCTTATGACTCCATGAGACTTCAAGAAACAATAAAACAAAGTCCAAAGAATGAAAAGTGAAGAAGGAAAGGTGAAATATCTCATTGGAAAAACAATTGATCTGGAAAATAAATCAGAGAGACAACTTAAGAATTATTGGACTACCTGAAAGCCATGATCCAAAAAAGAGCATCAATATCACATTTCAAGAAATTATAAAGGAAAACTGTCTCTACATCTTAGATCCAGAGAATAAAGATAGAAATTGAAAAAATCCACCTGTCACCTCCTGAAAGAGATCCCCAAAATGAAAACTCCCAGGAATATTAGAGCCAAATTCCCAAACTCCTATGTCAAAGAGAAAATATTGCAAGCAGCCAGAAAAAAAAATTCAAATATCATGGAGCCACAATAAGGATCACACAAGATTTAGTAGCATCAACATTAAAGGAATAGAAGGCTTGAAATATGATATTCCAGTAGGCTAAAGAGCTAGAATTACAACCAAAAATAACCTACCCAACAAAACTGAGTATAAATTTTTTCAGGGGGAAAAATGGATATTTAATGAAATAGAGTACTTCCAAGCATTCCTGATAAAAAGACCAGAACTAAATAGAAAATTTGACATTCAAACAGAAGACTCAAGAGAAGCATAAAAAGGTAAACATGAAAGAGTAATTTTAAGGGATTCAATGGAGTTAAACTGTTTACATTCTTATATGCAAAGATGATACTTGTAACTCCTAAGAACTTTATCATTATTATGACAGTTAGACATAGTCTCCATAGACATAGGGTATGGATATAAATTGATTATGTTGGGATGATCTTAAAAAAAAAGGTCATGGGGTGAGGAAGAGGAATGTACTGGGAGAAAGGGGAAGGGAGAGGTAGAGTGGGGTAAATTTTCTCACATAAAAGAGAAATGCAAGGAAGAGCTTTTATAGTGGAGGGGAAAATGAGAGGGGTGGGCAATGCTTGAACCCCACTCTCATTGGAGTTAGTTCAAAGAGGGAAGAATCTCTCTCTCTCTCTCTCTCTCTCTCTCTCTCTCTCTCTAAATATATATATATATATATATATATATATATATAAATTGTATATAGAAATCTAACTTCTCCGATAGGAAAATAGGAGGGGAAGGTGATAGCTGTAAGGAGGTGGGGGGGGGGGGGCACAGGGCAGAGATGATAAAAAGAAGGGCAGATTAAGGAAAGCAGTGATTAGAAGCCAAATAGGCTTTCGAGAAGGGACAGCATAAAAAGAGAAAGAGCAAAAGAAATAAGAAAATGGGATAGAATGAAATACACAGTTATTAATCATAATTGGGAATGTGAATGGGATGAATTCACCTATAAAATGGAATTGGTTAGCAGAATGGATTAGAAACCAGAATACAGCAATATGTTGTTTCCAAGAGACACCTAAAACAGAAAGACACAGAGAGTTAAATAAGGGGCTGGAGCAGAATGCTTCAACTGAAGTTCAAGAAAGGGGTGGAGGGGGACAAGGGTAGCAATCATAATCTCGGACAAAGCAAAAGCCAAAATAGAACTAATAAATAGAACTAATTAGAATAAAATAGAACAAAATAGAACTAATTAGAGGTGATGATCAAGGAAACTACATTTTGCTAAAAGGTACCATAGACAAGAAACCAGAAAATTTTACAGCTAATTTCTCCAAGGCTTCATTTTTCCAATATATACCAAGTATAGAATTGAGACAAATTTATAAAAATGAGTCATTTGCCAATTAATAAACGGTCAATTTTCAGAAGAAGAAATCACAGCTATCTATAGTCATATAAAAAAAATTCTAAATATTCATTAGGGAAAGGCAAATTAAAACAATTGTTTTATTGTTTCTTGAAGTCTCATGCATGGAACAAAGCTGGAGGGGATGAGAGGAAAGTAGGTACACTAATGAAGTGTTAGTAGAGTAGTGAACTGGTCTAACTATTATGGAGAACAATTGGGAACAATGCCCAAAGGACTATAAAATTGTGCATACCCTTTGACCCAGCAATATGACTACTAGGTCTGTATCCCAAAGAGATCAAAGGAAAAGGAAAAGGACCCATATGTACAAAAATATTTATGGCAGCTTTTTTTTGTGGTGGCAAAGAATTGGAAATTGAGGAGATGCCTCCAATTGGGGGCTGGGTGAACAAGTTGTAGCATATGATTGTGATGAAGTACTATTGTCCTATCAGAAATGGCAAGATGGGGTGGTTTCAGAAAAACATCATAAGACCTGTATGAACTGATACAAAGTGAAATAAGCAGAACCTGGAGATCATTGTGCACAGTAGCAGCAATTCTGTAATGGTGATTGGCTTGGCTACTCTGATCAATACAGTGATCCAAGACAATTCCAAAGGACTCATGATGAAAAAATGCTATGTCCAGAGAAAGAAGTGATGAACTCTGAGTACAAATTGAAGTTTAATATTCTTGCTTTATTTTTCTTGCTTTTTAAAAAACATGTGGCTAATGTGAAAATGTTTTGCCTGATTTCACATGTATAATTTCTATTACATTGCTTGCATTCTCAGTAAGTGGAGGAGGGGGATGGAGGGAGGGAGAGAATTTGGAGCTCAACGTTTAAAGAGAAAAGAAGGTGATAAATAATAAAAGAGAGGTTTGGGGGCCCATTGCCACATCACCCTTCTCCCCTCCCCATGACATTTCACTCAGACCTTTCTGCATCACATGAAGACATGGTCTCCCTTGCCATTGCAAACATGCCCAAGTGATCCATTCTATCCCAAAGTTTGCAGCAGATGGTGACCCCCTGTCATCCCTACTCTCCCCGCAGTTGTTGAAGAACAAACGAAGAAGCATTTGAATAGAAACATGGATGCCAGTCAGAATGCTCAGCTCGAATTCCGTGTCTCTCATTCTAGGAGTTCCGATCTGAGGTCACTGTACGAGTGAGGGAGCTGAGAGTTAGCAAGGTTAACTGAACTTGGGGAGCAGTTAAGTAGCCAAACTTAGAGGCAAACTCAGGGCCTCCCACTTCCCAACCAAGCCTCTTACTGCAGTACCACTTTGGCCAGCTAAGTGGTGTAGTGGAAAGAGCCTTGGTCGTAGAATGATGAAAGCTCGAGTTCCAATTCTGCTCCAATATTTAATGGCTTTGTTTCTCTCAGCCTCAGTTTTTTCATCTGCAGAATAGTTAACACTTATTTCACAGGTCATCATGAGGACCAAACTTTTAAATCTGACTACTTTTCTCATTGTAGATGAGTCAACACAGTGTCCGGAGCAGCTTTCCTCCTTCCCTGGCTCCTGTTATCACTAGCTTGCAAAACCTGGTTAGCACCAAGAGGCCCTCGGACTCTTCCCAGAGAAACTCAGGTATGGTTTGCCTCTGCCATGGGAGAATCAAGTCTGCACAATAAAGCAGGAAATATTCAGGTCGCCTCCTCACTGGAGCAAGAGCTTCCCTTCGGTCCAAATCTCTGTAAGCCTTCAGAGGTTGAGACCTATTCCTCTGGGCTCTCACAGGCCTACCAACAGTAAATAAAGCCAGAGAGTTTCAATGTGAAATATTTCTTCCACTTTATTAAAGCAGTGAAGCATTTGGACCAGAAGAAAAAAGAATCCCCGGGGGCCTTGTAAAATAAAACCAATATATTAAAGCAGTTCACACAGAGAAAATGAAGAACTTGTAGGTCATTAGAAGCAGGTCAGCAGTCCATGCTTAAGGAGGAGGTGGGGAAGGAGGGGAAGGAGGGAGAAGGGGAGCAGGGAGGGAAAGGAGGGAGGAACAAAGTTCAGTGAAAATGGAAAAGCAGCTGAGATTTTAGTAGTTCCAAAGCCCTTTTTTCCCATTCTCACACTTCAGTCCCCCTCCTCCTGCCCCATAAAATGGATTGTATAAGTGCTGTTTTCCCCCAAAACTAGAACGGGTCACAGGTGAGGCTTGAACCCAGGTGTCCCTTTCTCTGAGGCTGACCCTCTATGCCCTCCAAACTCTGCTTTGCCAACTATAGACTATCCACGCAGACAAAATGAAATCAATTGCCATTCAGCAGAGGCGGGTTGGAAGTTCACGCTTGAGATCTTTTTAAATAGAAGAAAAAAGAAAGCACTGCCAGCTTTCAGTTCAGGACAGAAAAAAATAACTAGGTTCTTTCCTATAGACAGAAAGGGTCTGGCCTCAAGGCCACCTGAGTGTGTTCTCTCCCTCCCCCTACTTCCATGACTCACTCCATCAGCTTCTGGCTGGCCCAGGTGCAATGATTACGGGTCTCTCCATCTTGGGCCAAACTACCCTCCTCATAACTGCAGACACAGTCCATGATCAATAGCTCCTTGTTGGTTAGGTGGCAAAGTGCATAGAGCGTTGGGCCCGGAATCAGGAAGATTCATCTTCCTGAGTTCAAATCCAGCCTCAGAGAGTGACTAGCTGTGTGACCCTGGACAAGTCACTTCACCCTGTTTGCCTCAGTTTCTTCATCTGTAAAAGCAGCTGGAGAAGGAAATGACAAATCGCTCCAATATCTTTGCCAAGAAAACCCAAACTGGGGCCACAAGAGTCAGATACAACTGAAACAACTGAACAACAGCAACATTTCTCTGTTAAGAAAAAAGTGGCTAGTTAAGGATTTGCTTTTGAAAGGTCCAAGGAGGTTTTCATTTAATATTATCTCTTCATTGAACTTTCTCTCTATTAAGAACATTAACTCTGTGCCTCTTTATTTAATAGGAACTGATATGGGCCCAAGGACAGTAGAGATCATAAGGGTAAGTAAATCGGTTGTGTCCAATCTCCTACAGCCATTGTGAGTCTCTTATGTGTGTTCTAGGGAACATTTTCACAATTTGGGTGTCAAACCCTTCTGGATCCCTCTTCCCCCAAATCAGAAATGGCCTCTTCCTCCTCAGACCTCACATAACTCTTTGCATTGCACCTCCCTTACATACTTTCCATATCAAAATACTGATTTCATTTTATTTTTGTTTGCCTCATAGCAAGAATTTAAGATCCTTGAGGACAGGGACAGCCTTAGTTTTGTCTTTGTGTTCCCAGCACTTAGCACTGTCAAGCTGAAAGTTTGGTTAAAGGAGGCAAACAGGCTAGGCGATAAGTAAATTCATATTGTTTATTCCCTTAAAGCTAGCAAAGCTAGTGACCTTGTACATACAAGGAGCCAGAGCATAAGTTCCGACTATCTGAACAAAAGAATGAGAAGGCTTAAATACATTTTAGAACAGTCCAACTCAGCATGTCTGTGTCACTCAAATTTATGATCTCTGTGTATGTTTAACCATGATACAAGAAAAGGGCTTTTCTTAATTGAATAGGTTGTAAATACAATAAGATAAGAGAGTTGTAAGATAAGAAAAAGTCCCATTACTCAAGATAGTGTCCTAGGTTAAGTGTCTCATCCTTAATGACCATAGACAGAGGAAAGAATGCTCTTAAGTCAGCCCCATCTGGCCTTGTTAACATAGGAAGTGGTATTCTCTGAGTTTACTCAGAGAACAAAAAAGCTGTTAGGTCCAGGTTCTTCTGGTTGATTAGTTCAGGCTCTGGCCCTTATTGAGGTTATTAAGTTGATATTAAATGATTATCAGCACATAGTAGGCATCTAAATGCTAAGAAATGCTTGTTGATTGAATCTCAGAGTTGGCAGGGACCTCACTGACCATCTAGTGCAACCCGTGCCTGGAGAAGGATCCCCTCCATAATCCCCCCAACAAGCAGTCAGCCAGCCTCTGCCTGAAGGTATCCAGTGGGTGGAAACTCACTACTACCAAAGTAGCCCTTTCTACTTTGGGACCACTCTTAGCTTCTCCTATGATGTTCTAGATTGTAACTAGATATATCTGTACTGACATCTTATTCCCCAACTAGATGGTAAGTTCCTTGAGGGTAAGGACCATGTCTTCTCTAAATTTTTATCTTCCTGGCACCAAATGCACAATTAATAAATTTATCTGTTGAATTTTTTTAATTGAAAATAGGATGAACTATGACTTCAAACTCAGTTTGATATGTGGTCCTTTTGTAAGGCAAGGCTGGGAACACCAAGGGTTGGGTGGGTCAGGTTGAGAGTTTGCAACCCAGGGAGATACGTGCTATTTTTATCCCTATTTCATAGTCAAGGAAACTGAGGCAGACAGAGTTTAAATGTCTTGCCCAAGGTCATACAGCTAGTAAGTGTCTGAGGTTGGATTTGAACTCAGGTCTTTCTGACTCAGGGTCTAACACTCTATCTTCTGCACCAATATGTTTATTTAATTTGCTTTGTATTATACCAGAACACATGATATATATGCAGACCTTACTTAAACAACTTAAGGAAAGATTTCAAGCCTGCTTAAATGTATAAGAAAAGATACTTAGAATTACAAAGGAAACCAATTATATTGAAATTTCTCTCTCTCTCTCTCTCTCTCTCTCTCTCTCTCTCTCTCTCTCTCTCTATCTCTCTCGCTCTCTGACACTCTCTCTCTCTCTCTCTCTCTATCATGTGTATATATATTTTAATACATTTGGGAAGCCCAGATTAAGATCCCAGCCCCCCAACAGATCCCTCTCTCCTTTTACAGAGGACACTGAAGTCTAGAAAGGCTAGGGAAGGAACCTGGGGCCTCTGATTAGAAACCCAGCATCTGTCTCCCTATGTTCTCCCACCCTCTTATTTTATTAGAGTATTTCCTGAAGTCTAATAAGTGATGTGAGTATACGTAGATTTCTCTCTTCAAGGCACTGAAGAGTGAAAAAGACCTTGGAGATGATCTATTCCCACCCTGTCTGTTTATTCCTAGGGTCATTGTAGACTTAGACCTGGAAGGGAATAAAATATTAAGTAAATAATCTTTAAAAAAAAAAAAACAGGTAAAAGAGCAGGGAGGAATCTTAAAGGTCCCTGAGTCCAGCTCCCTCTTTTTATAAATGGGGAAACGGAGGCCCAGGAAGATTAAATGGCTTTCTGTGGGTCACACAATTAGGGGCTGCCTAAGGCAGGACTTAAGCCTAGGTCTTTCTTCCAGATCCCATGCTCTACCCATACCTACTCTGTTTCTCTCAATCACCAAGCAGTTATTAAGTTCCCCTGATGAGCCAGGTATAGCTCTAACCCTGGGTTCTGGAGACACGAATACAAAAGTGAGATAGTGTCTGCCCACAAGAAGCTTATATTCTCCTGAATGAGGAGATTGAGGCCCTGAGAAGGAAAGGGGCTGCACAGCTAGTAAATGAGAGTGCCAACAACTGACCACATGTCTTTAGGATCCTGAACCTGGGTAGGTAGTGAGTTGCCACCCACTGGATACCTTCAGACAGGTATACATACACCACACCACCCATCAACACCCATGCTGGACCTCAGACTTAGCCGAGGTCTTGGTTTTTAGAAGTTGTGCTTGATCCCAAGGTCATGAATCAGCCAATCACACAATTGCCTGCTCTATCTACAGATAAACCTCTTTATTTTGTTTTTTTTTTCAATTTTGAACGTAATCATTAATAAATGGGGGAAAAGAAAGAAATCACACTGTATAAGAAACTGTGAACTTTTGTTATTTATAGTTTTATAGTTTATTTTATAGTTTATTTTAACAAAGGCATTTACCTGCATATGTGTACACCTATATAATAATAAATGAAGCAGCAGCAATAGGCTGCACACCTGGTACTTGGTCCTGGCACAGTCCGGCTTGAAGGATCCTGCTCTTTTCTCCTCCCATCAGGAGCTGAATGATGCCCTGGGAATCAGCATAGCGGGGGGAAAGGGCAGCCCTCTTGGAGATATTCCTATCTTTATTGCCATGATTCAAGCTAGTGGAGTTGCAGCACGTACACACAAGCTCAAGGTAAGGAAAGAAAAAGGCATTGAGAATGACCAGTCCTAACCATGAAATACAAAATGGCGCCGGGATGAAGTGAGGCAAGGGAGGCAAATCCCAACCATCCCCGTGAGGGCGAAATCAATCATGGGAATCCTGCAGATCTCAGAGCATTGGTTGTACCAGAGTTTTCTTTATGAAAGGCCTAAGTGGCCACACATTGGCTGCACCTTCTCTAATTTTTTTGTATACCCCCATTCAGCTCAAAATTGATTTTTAAATGAAAAGGGTTCTCCCTGTAAGGTTTTCCTTAATCACAAGAATCAAGATTTTTATGAAATTGTACCTATTATCACCTAATCTTTACTTAGAAAAATAAGGCTGTGAATATTTGGCTTCAATGTTAGGGTTTTATTGACCAGCCAATTTGAACCCCCTCCCCCTGCCCCTTATCAGCAGGTGTTCGTCTGCAACCTTGTCATTAGTATATTACAAAAGCAGTCTACCAGGTCATTTTTCCATGTCACAGACTTAATAATAAAATCTAACCCCCATCTTATTTCTCCGATGGGTCTGAAAAAAATTCTTTGGAATCATAAAAATTCCTCTTGCTTCCTTGAACACATATTCTCAGGGGGGGAATATAGAAGCTACATAAAAGCCCCATATAGGAAACACAGCTCCCAAAGAATTTCTAGCATTCTCCTCAAATTTAATTTTTCTCTAATGATAGTCATTTCTTTCCACTTTTGTCCTTCTAGGTTGGAGACCGGATTGTCAGCATTAACGGGCAACCTCTGGATGGACTGTCTCATGCTGATGTTGTTAATCTACTCAAGAATGCTTACGGGCGCATTATTCTGCAGGTACAGTGATAAATGGGCCAGGCAGCTGCAATAGGTAGATAAGTGGCCTTCAGAAAAGATTGAGCGTCACTGGCAGGAACCAGCATGGCCCAGCCGGGAAGCTGCCGCCGTGAATTATGCCGGCTGAAAAGCAAGAAATTATTATTTTTATTCAGAAATTCCTTAATGCCACCCATCCAGGCAGTGAGCACGATTTTACGAAAGCCTAACTAGGGGAGAAAAATTACTCTCCGCTACGCGTGATAAATCAACAAGGCTTTTGGCTTCCAATGTTCTTTTGTTAACCCAGGTTGGCTGGGAATGGGAAATGAGTTCTTTCCTTACGCCCAGACACTGTGACTGAGCTGCCCCATGTATTAATTTCCTCCGCCTTGAAAAGAAGGGAGGAAGCGTAATGTTCATTTTCTGTAGCCTGAATACTTGCCCACACTTTAACTTCCCAGTGGAGAGACGTGATCAAGCAAAGCAGACAATTATTTATCAGCTTCAGTAGCCCCAGGGTATTGTCAGAGGGGGAAATGTACTGGGAAGTAAAAGTCGTTTCTGCTGTTAATTACTTCTCCTTTTATTTCAACATTTCAAATTTCTACAAGATGGAGCCCATGCAGGAACTGAGGGGCAGCAGCCGATTCCAATGAGGCACCCCACAAAGCCCGATTGTAATTGCCACACTTCATCAGAAGCAGCACGATAGTTTTATAGGCTAAGAAAGAGCCAAACTCAGTATTTTGTAACTTTAACATTAAAGGAATGGGTGGCTGTGGCTCATACCAAGATAGTTATTTTTTAAAACTAAGATTTCAAAAGTCTTTTGTTTGGGATTCAATCTAGTTTGTCCAACTATAGAATATTTCCAGATGGAAACGATTGGAAATGCTTTTTCCTTGAAGGGACTGTGTTTGTTGGATTGTGTTCTAGGTACTGCATTTTAGAAAGGATGTGGAAAAGCTTGAGTGGGTATGAGGGGGGTGGAGGGCATAGTAAAGGGACTGGAGAGCTTGCCATACAGGAATCAGTCAATCAACCAATTAAAAAGACATTTATTAAGCACCAACTGTGGAGCTGCCACTGTGTTAGCAAGCCTTGGACCAAGTGAAATGGAGCTCAAAGAACTTACATTCTAGTGGAGAGAGAGAACAAAGAGATGCAAAATGTGTCTGGGATAGATGGAGAGAAACTTAGAGGGTCAGGCATGAGGAAGTTGAAGATGGGGGGAACCAGGAAAAAGCCTTCTGGAGGAGGCGGCACCAGAGCTGAGTCTGAAAGGAAGCGAAGATCTGAGAGGCAGAAGTGAGGAGAGGGAGCATTCCAAGGGTGGGGGCCAGCGAGGGGAAGGGCACAGACCTGAAGGAACTTGGATATTTAGCCTGTGAGGGCATGACAGCTGTCTTCAAGGATATGAATGACTTGTGTGTGGAAAAGAAAATGGCTAGCATGCCCTCTCAGAGGGCAGAGCTAGGAGTGATTAGATGGGAGTTGCACAGTACCTGGCACATAGTAGGTACTTAAGAAATGCTTATTTCCAACTCCCTCTCTCCTTTCCTTCTTCCCTTCCTTCCTTGCAAAGAGGTAGTTAGGCTTAATGTTGGGGGGAAATTTATTATTTTTATTCTTATTACACATTTATAAAGCACTTCAAGGTTTGTAAAATGCTTTACATGTATCATCTCTCATTTGACCCTCAAAATAACCCTATGGGGCAGATATTGCTATTATCTCCCTTTTATAGATGGGGAAACTGAGGCTGAGGTTAAATGACCTTCCTGACCCCCCCCCATCTACTCCTAGGACCTTCCCTCTGTTGAGTAACTCCAATTTATCATGTTTATAGCTTCTCTGTATGTAGTTGTGTTTCTATTGTCTCCACAATTTAACTGTTCACTGGTTTAGGGAGAGGATTATCTTTCATCTTTCTGTGTAACCCTAGTACTTAGCAAAGTGCCTGGCATATGTTGTAGGTGCTTAATAAACGTTTATTGACTGATTAGGAAGACCTGAGTTCAGATTCAGCCTCGGACACTCACTAGCTGTGTGACCCTGGACAAGTTACTTAACCGCTGTCTGCATCAGTTTCCTCAACTCATGATTTCCTCAGCCCTGCTTCCTAGGGTCACTGTGAGGATTTAGTATTTGTAAAATGCCTCTCAAATCTTTAGTTACCATGTAAGTAGTATCATTACTATTTGTTATCAGTTATGTAAGTGCCATGATTACTGTTGCTGTTGCTAGTATTATTATAGTCGTCATCGTTTTTATATTGAGCTGAAATCCTCCCCCTGGACCTCAGGATGACCTGGAGGTGACCTTGGTCCTCAAGGGCTAGGCCATGAAACACAAGCTCTACTGAGCTGGAATGAACGGGCTTGTCGAGAGATTGTCTGCCCTCTGAGGTCCAGCCTAGCCAAGTTCAGAGAAGCTCATTCCCATCATGCTCTGGATACCCTCCAGCTTAAACTATGGCTTCAGGAACTGGACACAGTCCTACAAATGGCATCTGACCTGGTCAGCAGACAGAGGGTCCAACACTTCCACAGTCCTGGGAGCTGGGCTTCTTTTAATGTCCCCAAAGGTCATGGTAGCATCCTTGACTGCCCTATCGCCCCGATGTGACATTGAGTTTGCAAACTCCAGATACAGTGACTCATGCAGACCCTCTCACAGGAAATAGAGAGGCTGCAAAGAGATTGCCCAAGCCAACAAAATCACACAACCTTGCAGCTCTAACGGTGGACAGTGGAGAACACAAGGGGCTGTTGCCATGAGCATCACTGGTCCATGATTTTTGCTTAGTCCTATAGTGGAGATCAGGCTTGAGGCTCTGCTCACACACTTCTACCTTTGTCCCTGCAGGTAGTAGCTGATACTAATATCAGTGCCATTGCAACTCAGCTGGAAAGCATGTCTGCCAGCTACCACCTTGGCTCCCCTACCAGTGATCACCATCCAGAAGACCCAGAGTAAGTGGTCAAGATTGACATGTACTGAGTACCTACACTGGCAAAGTTCAGGATTATATTCAGGATACACCTTTTCCAAACTCTAGAATATGTAGATACATACATGATGCCATAGATAAAGCACTGGACTTGTTGGCAAGAAATCCTGGGTCTAAAGCTGATTTCTGACGCATTCTCATTGTGTGACTCTGGGCAAACCACATGACCTTTCTGAGCCTCGATGTCCTTATCTGTAAAATGAGGGGGTTGGACTTGCTGGCCACTGAGGTCCCTTCCAGCTCTAGGTCTCTCATCCTATGACCTCCACTGGCCTGGCAAGATGAGAGAGAACTTATCAAAAGAGAAACAGACACAAGGCTCTCTGTGAACCATAAAGCCCTTTATAAATGTTGGCCATTATTAATGGAAGGAACAGCCCCCTTTTCCTTCAGTGAGCCATCTTCTTGTCATTTTCCAGTTGGCCTGAGTCTGATCTTGAAGCCACGAAGTCTCAACAAGACAAATGGATCCAGTCAATCCTTTTTTAAACTCTCTTTTCATCATTCCCAACACCATGACAGGGAATCCTTCTATGAGTAATAATATTAGCACCATAAACTAACGAGCTTTATTCATCATGGTCCAAGGGAGGGAGCATGTACTCTGGAGCGGTCGGACCTACGTTCAGATCCTGCCTCTGAGGCTTATTAGCTGCGTGCCCTCTGGCACATCACTTTAGAATGATCCTAGTCACAAGAGCCAGCATTTATGTATTGCTCGAAGGTTTGCAGAACACTATAAATGTCATCTCATTCGCTTCTCACAACGACCCTGGGAAGGAGGACCTGCTTCTATCTCCATTTTATAGATGAGGAAATAGACCCAGACTAAGTGACTTGCCTGGGGTCACACAGCTAGTAAATGTCTGAGGCTGAATTTGAACTCAGGTCTCCCTGACTCTAAACCCAGTGCTCTGCGTACCTGTAGCTGCCTCTAATATAATACGACAGCTCAGATCGTATCCACCAACTGGTTACTTAAAAAGCAACGCAAATTGTGCATGATAGACATCTGCCATTTCTACACAATCCTTGTTTTGTTGTACGTGTATATGGGAATCCCCATTTTATTTGGCATCTGTTCTGTTCAAAATAAAAATAAAACATTTTATAAATAAGAATAAACTCATTTTAATAATATTTTTTCCCAATTAAATGTAAAAACAATTTTTAACATTCATTATTGGGGTTTTTTTGTTTTGAGTTTCAAATTCTATCCCTCCCTGAGAAAATAAGCAATCTGATATAGGTTATACATGTGCAACCATGCAAAACAATAAAATAATTTTTCAAATTAAAAAATAATAAACAAAATTTTAATGTGATAAAAATCCAGAACTTGGGCTCTGAGCAGAGTATGATCAACTCATATTTTTGCTCCTACTTGCTCCACAATGGGATGCCTTAAATGGGTGTTTTTACCTTCATGACACAGTTTGCCTTCTGGAGTTGGAAAATTGACCTGCCTAGTATGGGTGACCTAAGAAGAACCTCAGCCTACTTTTACCGGGTGGGTTAAATTCATCCTGAATATCCTGTGACCAGGGAGAGGGAAAACCTTGGGGTACGTGCAACTCATGGCCTTAGGCCAGTGACAAATAGGAAAGGCATTCAGGTGGTTGAGAGGGGGACCTCAAAAGCTCTGAGCACTCATGTAAAAGGCCCTCTCCAGTCTGAGTCCCTTCTACTAAAGCAAAAGTCCCTCTCAATATCCCTTCTTCCTTTGCATGGCAGACATTCTTTGAACATAGTAAACCTTTTTTTATTAAATTAATTTTTAATGAAATTAATTAAAATCTTTTTCATTCATTCCTTTCTTGTGCTTCCAGAACTCCTCAGCCCAAGATGATCGCTTTGGAAAAGGGCTCTGATGGGCTGGGCTTCAGTATCGTGGGGGGATATGGAAGTCCCCATGGGGACCTGCCAATCTATGTCAAGACCATATTTGCAAAGGTATTTTTCTTTGTTCTTCTGTCATGTATGGGTTTTTGAAAGTCAAAGAAACCTTGGTAAGGAGGACAATATTGTGCTTTACTTGGAGCAATATATTTATCCTAATTGGATCCTAATCATGGATCACAGACCTAGAGGTAAAAGGGAACTCAGAGGTTGTCTAATGCAAACTCCTCATTATACAGTTGAGGAAACTGAGGTCTAGGGGGAAGTGACTTGCCCAAGGTCACAAAGGAAATAAGCATCAAAGGCAGAATTTGAACCCAAGTCTTAGTCTCCATAATCAATGTTCTTTCTACTGTACCACCACATCTGAAGAAGCCTCACCATCAGTGTGGGGGAGAGGTTCAGATTGTTCAGAAGTGGAAGGGACGCTCAGTTGGCCATCTGGTCCAGCTGATACCTCCACAAGAATCCCCTCTGCTGCATGCCCACCAAGTGATCAGCCAGCCTTGGCTCAAAACCCTCCAGGGAGGGAGAAGCCACTGTCTATCACTATGATTTCTTTCTTTTTTCCTTTTTCTTTTTGCAAGGCAGTGGGGTTAAGTGACTTGCACAGGGTCACACAGCTAGTAAATGTCAACTGTCAGGCTGGATTTGAACTCAGGTCCTCCTGACTCCAGGGCCAGTGCTCTATCCACTGTGCCACCTAGCTGCCCCCCATCACTATGATTTCTATCCACTGTTCTTACTTCTGCCCCCTGGAGTCAAGCTCATCCCATCTCTCTTTAGTAGTGACAGGGGCAGCTCTTGCATCCCCATCTGTCTTCCCTTCCTCAGACTTTCTTCACTCAGTCTTCATTATCACACAGCCAAGCCCTTGACCATCAACCCCACTCTCGGCCTCTGGACATTTTCCAGCCAGTCAGTGTCCTCCCTAAAACGCGATGCCCAGAAATGAGTGCTTCTCTCCCTGTCCCCACATTCCTCCTCATTTTGCAGACAATGGTAATGCTGTACTTGTTGACAGCTCCTGAAGGTTTGCAAAGCACTCGTCCAACAGGAACCCCATAAACTGAGGGTTCTTCACCTTTCTGGGGACTACCCTCTGGTAGTCTGACGGATCCTAGAGACGCTTCTCAGAGTAGGGTTTGTAAGTGCATAAAACAAAACACATCGGGTTACAAAGGAAACCAATTGTAGCAAAATAGAGTATTAACATGTTTTCTAAAACATGTTCACAGGCCTCATCCTGGAATGCCCTCCCATGTTTCTAAAACCTGCAGCCCAAGCCCTGCTTTGACCCAGAGGTCATAGGACACCTTATTATCCACAGAAAGCTGAGGGAAAGAAAGACCTTAGCTCATCGGGTCCAGTTGCCTTATTTTGCTAAGAACAGGCCTTCTGCATTCCTCTCTGGGCTTTGCTCCTTATGCTCCAGATTTTGGTCTCCACGATGCCCTAGCAATTTTCTCACACTGGAATATTCCTCTGCCCCTAGAGCCCCGTCCTTTGATTGGCTGCTTTTTCTTGGAATCTCTGTTTTAAGGAAGGGCCAGGCCACTCACTGTCTTGCCTTTGCTCTTCTCAGGGCCACCCTCTTGACTCTGAATTCCTTTTTCCCATTTCTCCATGTGCCTCTTCTCAGCTTCTTTTTTTCCCTTGTCTTCCCCTGTTAGAATGGAAGATCCTTGAGGGCAGGGATTATCCTTCTCTTTTTTTGCATCTATTTGTGTTCCCAGCACTTAGCACAGTGCCCGGTATATAGTAAATGCTTAAGAAATGCTTGTTGACTTGACTCACCCAGAGTCACACAATGACAGGCCAGCCCAGGTCTAGTCCAGGCCACAAGGGGCTTTCCTTTCTCTGAGAGCAACATGGGATGGTGGGAAGGGTTTTGAACTTAAAGTCGGGAAGAGCTGGGTTCAAATCCCTCCACAGACACTTAATCTATGATCCTGGACAAGTCACTAAACCTCTCTGAGCCTCAGTTTCCCCTTTTGAAAAATGAAGAATTTGGATTCAGAGGCCTCTAAGTTCCCTTTTAGCGCTAAGTCTATGAACCTGAGGTGCTATTGGCTACATTCCACTGAAAATGGTAGGATGATGATGGCAGCAATTCTAAATTATCTTCACCAATAATGCCTGTATCTTAGAGCACTTGACTTAGAATCAGGAAGACCTGCCTTCTAAGCCTGTCTCAGACACTTACTAGCTGTGTGACCTGGGCAAGTCACTTTAATCCCTTTCTGCCTCAGTTTCCTCAGATGTAAAACGAAGGGGTTGGAGTAGATGACCTCTGGGGATCTTGTGCTAGTTTTTAAAAACAGCAAGACATCCTCCCCAAAACCTGCTATCTCCCTGTGATGGCTCTAACCATCCTAACTATCCTATGACCAGATTGTGTATTCTTCCAAAGGGAAGAAGGTGATATGGAAAGAAGAAAGATTCTTTCACATGGAGCCCAAGTGATGTTAGGGGCTCCAAAGGATTTAGATGTGAGAACCTTAAATTGGCCAGATTGGTGATGGCCCTCTTGTTTGTAGGGAGCAGCAGCTGATGATGGCAGACTGAAACGCGGTGACCAGATTTTGGCTGTTAATGGCGAAGCCCTGGAAGGCGTGACTCACGAGCAAGCTGTGGCCATTCTAAAGCGACAGAGGGGAACTGTAACACTCACGATACTGTCCTGAGCTGCAGCTCGTTGTGGCGAAGTCGATAAGGCAGCTGCTGCTGTGGCCAAAGCTCTGTAGAAAGGCACAGGCCTGGCTGGGATGAAAACCAAGCACCAACTAACATTAGTCCTCAGTCTGATTCACATAATCTCCTCTATGCTCAGAAGAGACATGTGATTTCATCTACCTGTAGAAAAAAATCTCTGACCATCATCATCATCACCATCATACCATCATCCTATCTCCCCTCTCTCTCTCTCTCTCTCTCTCTCTCTCTCTCTCTCTCTCTCTCTCTCTCTCTCTCTCTCTCTCCCCCGCTCCCTCTCCCTGTCCCTCTCCCTCTCTTTCTCCCCCTCCCCCTCTCCGTCCCTCTCTGTCCCTCTCTCCCTCCCTCCCCATCTCTCTCTCCTGGCCTCCCCTGCCGCCGCTTTCTCCCCTCATGATGTGTTGAACTTCTCCAATTGAAATAAACCTTGGCCTTCCTACCTTCAGCACTGGACGGTCAACATCTCATCCTTGATCCCTCTACTAGCAGCTGCACCTGGAATTAACAAACACAGCATCACCCACAGGATGAATGGCATCATCAGAACTCAGCTGATAAGCAGAAATAAATACCAAGCGACTTGTCATCTCTGTCCTCATTTACTAACACTAATCGGTTTTCCAAGGAGTCCAGAAAACATTAGTGATATAATTAAATTACCAGCATTCTAAGTGATAAAATAACAAATTCTCCTGTGGGACTTTATCTATACTCTTCTCGTTAAGTCTTTACCATTGAAACATGCCTCCAATTTGGTCTTTGTGAGTTAGTCTTTGATGCTTATAATGAGTCAATTTGCAGGCTTGAAGATGAAAATATGGTCAGCCTTCTGAACACTATCCCCCAATTGTTTTCTGGGTTGTGTGAAGACCACTTCAGGAGAGAAGACCGTTTTCTCAAATATGGTGTTTTG
This sequence comes from Trichosurus vulpecula, assembly GCF_011100635.1. Lineage (NCBI taxonomy): Eukaryota > Metazoa > Chordata > Mammalia > Diprotodontia > Phalangeridae > Trichosurus > Trichosurus vulpecula. The sequence continues at coordinate 17,311,700 of NC_050576.1, read as the reverse complement.
TTCAACTGGTTCTGAATGTCAACAAGGCAAAATTATATTGGGGTTTCCAGAGTTCCCCTGGAGTTCATCTCACCTCACATTCCTATGCTAGTGTGCTCCCACCAACCCATCCTGGAAGTGAGGGCTTCCCAGCCCCTGGCCAGCTCTGTGAGTTGTATCAGGCTTAGAGCATGTCAGCTACTGGGACCAGTTGCCTTCCCTTTATAGGAAGGACAGGGCCAGAATTCTTACTCCTTATGTTCTTTCCACATCAGTCATTCTGTCTGAGCAGATTGTGGGGACTGTGATTAAGGGACACATGATGCCACCAATCAATTTAACAAATGAACTGGGGGTGGGGGGAAGGACAATTATGCCTTGCTCATGTCTTCCTAGCTCCATTGCAAGAGAGTTGCACGCCATGGAATGCATAATCAAAAAAGAAAGAAAAAGAAAAACAGGAAAATCTTTCCAATTGGTCCTGCACATTATTTGCAAAGGGGTGGGGGGAGGTGGGAGGCTGCTTGTCTGCAGATGCTCTTGGCTGCCTCTCAAACTCTATAATAAGTGTATTAGGAAGAATAAGTACCAAGGTCAGTGACTAGTGTTATTTAACCATAACACGATTTTGTAAATGGTCAGAAAGTCATAAAAAGCAAATTTTATGGGCTCTAATTTAAAATGTTATTTAATAAGGGTAGATTTTAATGGAAAATCCTCTTTGAATATATGTAATCACAAAGTGCATTAACATGTTGGAATATTACATGGCTATTCCAAAGCATAGAGTGCCTGAATTTTATGTTCGAAATGTCTTTGGTGTCTGGCATTGATTGCTTTTCAAACTTCTAATGGATTTCTGGCCGCACAGTGTTGGTAGGAGCCGGCTGCTCAGTGCATGAGAAACAACAAATTCAGGAACCTCCAGTATCTATGTGTGTTTGCAAGAGACCCTCCAGCCCTTAGCAGTCCTGAAACTTAAATATGCACCTTGAAGAAATCACACTGGAAAATTGTGACCTCAGCAGTCTTCTTCCTGGTCAGGATGGATAACTGCCAGAGGCACCTTTGGGGCACTGCAGGGTCTTGGGCTCTGTTCCTTTCCACCCACATCCTCCTCCTTTTATGTGTATGCCTGTAAAAGGAGAGAAGAAGGAATGGAGACCCTTTGCCCTTGTCACTGCCCCAGGTTGGGTAGGGCTTCTGCTCCTTGTAACTTGCACTTTCTCTCTATGTTAAGTATGTACCTGCCAAAAAAAAGAAATTACATTGCAACTTTCCAATAAGCCAGTGATGGTGTGTAGGATAGTGAGTGAATGTACTTCTCACCTGGGAAGGGCCAGTTCTGGAAGGAAGCCACACTTTGGGTTTTAGCCAAACCATTTGGGCTTTTGTTTAAAGAATAATTGGGAGAGGAGGGTCATGGGGAGCAAGCCGTGAAATGCAGCTGCTGAATGTGTATGTATATTATCAGATCCAATGTTTTATGACTTCCAAAGATTCTAATAAAGATTTAGTTGACTAAGGATTGTAGGAGTGTTCATTGTGTATGGATGAAGAGAAGTAGGAGGGAGGGGTGGAGAGAGGGTGAAAGAGAAGAGGGGAAGTTGGAGCTGGGGACTTGTCCTTAGAACAGAACATGAGATAACAGTGATAATCATCATTTTTATTTATTTCCTGCCTATATGAGGAGGGACCCGTATTTTAACGTTTCCAAAGCACTTTCCATATGTTATCTCATTTCCTCCACACACCATAAACCTGAGAGGAAGGTGCTCCTACTAGGCACCTTGTACAGGTGAGGAAGCTGAGCCTCAGAGGGGTAAAGTGACTTGGCCAGAGTCACCTCTATGTGTCTGAGGTGGGGTATAAACTTGTGTCATACTAATTCCATTCTAGTGCCATAAGCACTGGCCATGGTGCTCCTCCATTGTGTTTGCTAATGGGGGAGGGGGGGCAGGTAGATTTCTACAAGGCTTGGAGCTGGAACTTTGCAAATGGATACTCATGTTGGAACATTAAGGTTTGTTGCACCTAAGAAGTTAAATAAATTTGGTCATAGGTTTTGTTTTGTTTTTAAAATGTATAGCATTTGCATGGACAGAATGTCGGTGAAAGTGCCTATTCCTATTTTAATCACAAAAGTTGAGATTTGGAAGGATCCTCGGGAGCCAACACACATGAAAGGAATTCCCACCAGAACATGCCCTACAAGTGGCTATCCGGTCTCTGTGTGAAGACCCCCAGTAAGGGAGAACCCATCCATCTTCCCAAGCAGCTTGCATCACTTTGGGAAAGTTCCCTTTGTTAGGAACTGTTTCCTCACATTGCAATAACATAAATTTTCTTCTTGGTAAAGTCCACCAATTGTTCCTGGTTTTGTCCCCAGGTCCCAACAAAATAAGTAATCCCTTTTCCATGTGAAAAGTTTTACAATTCATGAAGATGACTCTCATGTCTCCTGGTAAAACATCCCCAGTTCCCCAGCTGATCTTTATGACATGAACTCAAAGCCCTTCATATCCTCTTTGCCCTTCTAGGTACCCTCCACTTCTAGTAGTGATAAGATTGATAGGAAAACCTTCTACTCTAAACCGACCAGTATTCCCTGGCCCAGGTATATGCTGGAGTCAGCTTGACTTGAGAGATTCCATTATTGAATTTTCAGTGTGAGCACATACATCTCAGAAACTAGGGCTTGGTTTATTGGTTTATTGTTTTGTTGATTGCCTAGACAAGAATGTGATGGAGAAAATGTTAACGGTGCAGATTAAGTGTGTCAGGAGTTCTGGGAGAGGCGGTTCAAAAGCATTTGCCAGCATACCTCAGGTAAGCCCATCTACAGGTGGAACCCGGCACCATTCCCCAGGCTTACCTGAGTTTATTGCTGGGGGAAGCAAGGGAAGAGGGAGTGAAATTGCAGAAGCCAGTGATGAGCTTAGGAAGCTTTTTGCTAGGCTGCACCTTGGGGTGGGGGAGGGGGAGGCTTCTGGTTGTAGGACTGAAGAATGGCAGATGTCATAATTTTCAAAAAAGAGATAAAGATGAATTTTGCCAAATGTAAGCTAGTGGATTTGACTCTTACTCCTGGCAAAAGTAGAGAATGGATATTAAAGAGGGCAATGCAGTCTAATGAGGAAAGAGTTAGATTTGGAGTCAGGAAGCCCAGGGATCAAATCCTGCTTCTGACACACACAACCTGAGTCACTTAATTTCTCTGAATCTCAGTTTCTTCATCTGCCAAATTAGGATAAATCAAGTCAGCAAGCATTTGCCAAGCACTAAGTCTATGCCAGGCTTTGTGCTAAGCACTGAAGATACAAAAAAAAAAAAAGACAAAAACACTGTCCCTGCCCTCGAGGAGCTCCCATTCTGATCATTCAAGGATTCAAGTGAATCATGGCTAATTCGATTCAACAAAGATTGATTAAGCACCTACTATGTGTCAGGAATTGTTCTAGGCAAAAATGAAGCAATCCTTGCCCTAAAGAAGTTTACACCCCACTCAGTAGAATATACTGGATGGAGGAGGGCGGGAGATACAGTATTACACAGATAAGTAAATCCAAAGTAGCTGTATTTATGTTTTATTTTTATCTATGCTTTTTTTACATTAACTTTGTTTATAAACAGATCCTTTCCCCTAACTAGAGGGCCATCCCCTTTGTTGTTGCTGTTCAGTTGTGTCCAACTCTTTATGACCACATTTAGGGTTTTCTTGGCAAAGGTACTGGAGTGGTTTGCCATTTTCTTCTCCATGTCATTTTACAGATGGGGAAACTGAGACAAAGAGGTAACAAAGAATAAAAAAACAGAATGAGGTGGAAAAAAAATAGTTCTGCAAAACCAACCCCTTACATCAACTGAGTCAAGTCAATGAGCATTTCTTAAGAGCTTACCGTGTGCCAGGCACCATGCTAAACCCTGCTGTGTATGTAATGTTCCATTTTTTTTAACACAAAATAATTTCAGGAGGGCGAAGGCACTAATAAGTGAAGAGGCCTCATGCAAGACATGCACCTGATCAATGCTTTGCAGAAAGGCAGGGGGACTACAAGGTGGAGGGGAGGAAAGAGTTCGTTCTAGCACTGGAGAATATTGATGCAAGGGAACGGAGATCAGAAATGGATCTTGTGTAGGGGGAAAAGACAACCAGCCTAGAATGGAGAGCAATGTAAGGCAGGCATAGGAAACAAAACTCAAAGGTTGGTGGGAGCCAGATGGCAGATGACTTAAAATGCTGCCTTGCCGATTTGATCATTTTGTCCTAAAGGGAATAAGGAGCCGTTGAAAATATTTGTATGGGGTGAGAGGTGGAGAAGTCCCTTGGTCATATCTCTGTTTTGAGAATCTCTGTTCAGCAGCTGTGTGGAAGGGGGATTGGAGAAGGACAAAAGCAGAGCCAGGGACACCAATGGCAATGGTCCCAGAGAAGGTTCACAAGGGCCCGTCCTAAGCTTGAATCCGTGTGAGTCGAGAGAGACCAAGATAAAATGTATTGCAGTGAGAGAATCAGCAAGATTCTCAACTGACCAGCTGTGGTTCTGAATCGTATTGGCAGGCGTTTTTTCATGATATTGCCATGGGGCTCCAATGAGATGCCTTTAAACAGTGCCTACATTCCAGTTAGCATAGAATCACTTGTGAGCATGTAGGTTTAAGCAAAGCTTTTGACGAAGGTCGCTAAAACAATTGTTGTGAACAAGACAGAGAGAGATGCACTTTCAATGATACCACAGTTCTCTATTCTCAATTGGCTGAATCATTAGACCCAAAATCCTATTAATGGGCTGAAAGTGACTTAGAAGTCTCTAGCCCTAGGGACCTTGGCCCATTTAATGGTTTTATTAATGCCTTGGGTGAAGACAGAACTTTGCAGGGAACAGAAAGTAGAGAAGAGCAGTGAGTACACTGGATAACAGTCATGATGCAAAAAATACCTCTGTGGGATAGCATCTAGCAAGATAAAATTTTATATGTGGACAATTGCTATAATAAGTAATGTGATGAATCCAGAGAAGCATGGGAAAGCTTCTATGAACTGATGCAGAGTGAAGTAAGTAGAACCAAGAAAACAATAGATACAATGACTAAAGTGATACAAATGGAAAGAAAAATATCAAAACAATGATGCCTACTGCAAAATTACAGTGGCTAATTGATGTTAATTAAATCATATTGAGGTACTGATTGAGAGGTCAATGATACAAGGGAGATACTAACTGTGTTTGGTGGTTGATATTGGGGAGAACACTTCAGAAAAGAAGCTTGAGTTATTTGAATTAGAGAAGAACCCTCTGACCTTCAAGGGTAACCCTAGAATCCTGAGGGACTGAGGCTGCCAGCATCAGCCCCTTGGAAGACTCATCTCAGTGGGAATGGGAATAAGGACCTCCAAAGGCTACAAATGAATGCATGAAGGAATAAACAAATGAACTGATAAATCAATGAATGAGAAGGAGAAAGATAGAAAGGTCAATGGGGAGAGAACATAATGATACTACAGGGTTGGGGCTCAGGAAGAGGAACCCTCATAGTTGTAACTAGAAGGTAACCCTGGGAATTTCCATTACTCTTCAGGAACACCACTATCATCAATGTTTTTGTCCATAGCTAGCTGTTTAAAGGTTTCTGAAAGGTTTCTCCTCTTTTTAATACATCTTTCCTCTGTAATGCTGAGAAATACGCATACTAAAATGGGGAAATGGTCTCAGGGTCTTACAGGTGTTGTGTGGAGATTTTCTCATGTTTTTTAAGTGGAAATGATGAAGCCAAGAGAAATGAAAAAACTTTCAGGGAGAGACCAGGCCCTTCATATCATGGAAGTCTCTGACAAATGGGTTATAGGAAAATGAAGCAATATGAAGGGAAAGAGCAAAAACTAAAAATGAGTTGTCTATCAGTTGGTGAAAGGTTGACCAAATCATAATATATAGACATAATGGAGTATTATTGGGCTCTAATAAGCAACAGAGTATGGAAAATTTGGAGACTCATAGAAAGACCTGTTGTGATCTGATGAAGAATGAAGTATGGAAGACCAGGACAGCAGTATATATAACGGCTATAATCAGCCAACAAGCATTTGTTAAGTGCCTACTTTGTGCCAGGCACCATGCTAGACACTGGGGGTACAAAGGCAAAAATGAAACCAGTCCTATCCATGAAGAACTTAGATGAAAAAACACTCAAATGAAGCCTCTTGCCAAGTAACCAATCTTGGCTCCTGAGAAATGGTTCCCATCTTTTGGTAGGGGAGTGAGGAATTCTGGTTGAGGAATGTTGCATGAAGTATCATCACATCACTTAATTTAACTTAATAATTTTTCTTTGTTACAAGGCAGGGGTCGTGGCATATGTGGATTGATCATATTCAGAAATGCCTGTGATATCAAAAACTGAAGATTATCAATAAATAATAATCAATATTAAATGGTGAAGGTGAAGACCCATAACTCTCCTCATCTGTGACGTTAGGATTTTGGACTCAAAGATCCTTCCAGTTCTTGATCTCTGATCCTGTGAAGTAAATATGAAAATAAAATAAAAGTGGCCTGGTCCTATAATGATAACATCAGGAACACTAAATCCCCCAGGGACCTGTGGTGGGCCCCAAAGGCCAACAACAACCACAAGCCACCACCCCTCCCCTTCCTTTTTATTGGCTCTGCAGCAAACAAAAAATCCCAACAAGGTTACTGAAGGAAGATGTGACTTAGATCACGGATAATGGAGAAAGGCAAAACTTCCACATCGGCTTCTGTTTTGTCTACCAGGGATAATCATCTCCAGATTGTAAAGGACCAGACAGAAATAGCTAACAGGAAATCAAAGTCCAAAGTAAGTGAGGAAGAGAGAAGCAAGCACCTCCTTGACTTCAGTGAATTCAAATGACAAAACATGTAATGTATACCGGAAAAACTTGAATAGTAAAAAGTGTAAGTTACTAAGTGTGTTGATAAGCAAAAATGGGCTCCTTGGCACTTAGTTCAACAAGTACCCTTGAATAGTTTGGCTTTTGTTCCCTTTGAGTAATTCATCGAGCCTTACTAGGTGCTAAGCCCCAGGCCCAAACCCCTATTAGATGTAAAACCTTAGTGGGTGTGGATTGGCAACTAAGGTGGGGCCCAAGGTGGGGCTAACTCCAGGGAGGGCCTAGTTTACATGTCTGGGAGAGCAGAGGCTTTTAGACCATGTGGGTTTCAGTCCGCCTCTTTGTGACGATTCTAGATCACGTGGGTGAGTCGCATGTGTGACTCACCCCTGACGCTGAAAAAGATATAAAAACCAGGGGTTGGCCTCCTCTTTCTTGGAGCTCTTTGCTGCAGCAGTGGTGGCATGTGACTCTGGGCCAGCCCTTGTTTGGAGCTCCCTGGCTGAAGCTAGATGTTGGTAACTATGAATTGTATTGGGTCTGTCTGTTGATGTTTGTAATTTGTTTGTATTTTGCTCTGAAGTTCAGGGTGTTGGCTTTTTTCCCTGAACTAAGTGAATGATATTTGCATGCTGAATTAAAGTAAGCTTGTCAACCCCTTCACCTTGCTTTCCTTAGTTAAGCAGATCAAAAGAACCTGTGCTGTTGGCAGCTTTCTGGGTTCTGGCTGTGGGTGGATCTTACACCCCCACAGAAGCTGCTAGCCGGATTGTGGAAACAAACAATCTAATCAGTCATGTATCCTAGAACACTATGTTAGTAAGAACTGCTCAATGGCCAGAGCGTCCACAAGAGGGCAACCAAGACCCAGCCTGGCTAGAAGTCTTTAGGCAGCAGCTGGATGACCATTGGCTGAGTGTGTTGGGACAGCACTCAGCTCAATGTCGGGAAAACTTGAGTTCAAATTTGCCTCGGACACATTACCTGTGAGACCCCAAGTCTCTCTGACCCTCAGTTTCTTCGTCTGTAAAAGGGGGATAATAACAGCATCTCCTCAACAGGATCGCTGACAAGTTAAAATGATACATGTAAAGTGCTCTGCAAACCTTAAAGTGCTACATAGCTGGGTACTGTTATTGTTATTATTAGGAAGACACTGAGGGGGTGTATTGGATAAGAGTGTAAGGCTTGGTGTCAGGAAGACATGAATTCAGATCTGCCTTAGGCAGATTGTGTGACCCTGTGGGACCCTGGGCAAGTCACTTCAATCTCCCTGACCCTCAGTTTCCTCATCTGTATGAGGAATCTATATCTATATGAGGATCCAATGAGGGAACAGAACAAAACTTTAAGTTCTGCAAATGCTATCATCACATCGCTACCACCACTGTTGTTGTTAAGGATTCGCACGCATGTTTTGTGCTAGATAACGTCTGAGCTTCCTTCCACCGTGGAGAGTCCAGCGTCCTGAGGGAAGTACCAGAATAGTCAGTGGCTTTAGGGAGGATCAATGGCACAGGTGCTGCTCCACTCCCAGCTCAGGAGAGTGCCCTGAGATACTCATGCTCCCATGGGAGAGCAGGAAGAGCCGTAGTCTACTAGAGTATCCAGGGTGGTGGGGCTGAGGAGGTAGAGGTGTCTGATCACTGATCAGACCAGCTGGTGAATAGCATGAGCAGAGAATTCAAGTAGATTGTAAAGACTGGTAGCAGCGGTGCTCACAGTGGGAAGCACCTTGTTCTGTCTCCTCTTTCATTTCCACGGAGGTGAACAAGCGAGAGGTGTTCCTGGCTTCCTGTTATTTGTCCAGGGTTTATGCAGGGCTTTCTCAGCCCAGACACCACAGTCACCAGAATGAGAGTGATGCTGTGTTCTCAACCTTCCCTAGAGCTGCCTGTGGGCTGCCAGCAACTAGCTCCCTGGAGTATGAGGTGATAGTCCTGTTTTTTCCATCTTTTACAAACTGGAGCACCATACATAGAGCATGTCTGATGCTTCTCCCCACAGGGAAGACACTGGGGAACCTGTTTCAGGGAGAGTTTGTATTGAGTGTAATGGAGGTGACTTGGAGAGACTTTGGGGCATGCATGGATATTCTGTAACTGGTTTCCATAACTGGTTCTAGTCTACCAACCACATGGTTAGGAGGAACCTTTGGCTGCATAGTCACAACTGGGGGTGCCTTCAAAGGCACAAGACTACCAGAGCCTCGGCCATTCTCTTCAATTGTCTTCAGCTGTGCTCTCTCTCTCTCTCTCTCTCTCTCTCTCACTCTCTCTCTCTCTCTCTCTGCCTCTCTCTCTCACTCTCTCTCTCTCTCTCTCTGCCTCTCTCTCTCTCTCTCTCTCTCTCTCTCTCTCTCTCTCTCTCTCTCCTCTCTCTCTCTCTCCCCCCCTCCCTCCCTCATGTTCTACAGTACTCTGTCAGCCTACCAGAGGAAAGGAAACACTTAGAAAAGGATGCTCCTTCCTAGAGAAGCCACTTTAAGGGCTTAGTCAGAATGAATGGAAAATTGGAGAGAATAAAACAAATTGTATATATTCAAATTAAGGAGTGCATTGCTGGCAATTCTGGGATGGTAGCTGTGTGTCACTGATAGAAGGAGCTCTGTCAAAGGTGATCGGGTAATAAGCCAGGAAGAATCACCTACTCTGGACTTTAAGGACTAAGGTGAGCTGATTTCCAGGCTTTTTTGAGGCAGCCTTCTTGTTGGGACACAGCCAACGACAGAGGAAGGGGTTTCTCTCTCCACTCCAACCACCATATCAATGGCAACAACATGGACATGGCGACAAGAGCACGTATTTGTTTAGGCAGGAGACTGGACATCAATTTCCCAACTGTCATATTGGTTTTGTTTCTTTTCCCAAGTTTAGGCTGTTGAACTGGAACGAATTCCTTTCTTAATTGTCTCTTGAAATTTTTAGTTTCCTTTAAAAGTTTAATTCAAGCACCACCTTCTACATTAAGCCTTTCCTAGTTCTCAGCTGCTGATGTCTCTCTCCCTTTCCAAAAAAATTTCTTTGTATTTCTTTGTATATGTTTAGATATGTACACATTATCTCCCTAGGGTAGGGGTCTGAGGGTAAGGACTTTCATGTTTGCGTTTGAATTCTCAGAACCTACCACAGTGCTGGGCAGATAGTAGGTGCTTAATACATTTGATTGATGGGTTGATTGAATGCGATCCTGAGAAATGAGTGTTTCCAGCCTTCTTAGTAAGTTCATGAGTCTGAGATGTTGGCAGATAGTTGCCCAGCAAGAAGTGACTTCCACTTCTTGAAGGAGGACTTGTCCACCTGCAGCTGAACAGACTAAGAAAGGCCAAGCCTTGCCACATCTGGCCAGAAGATATGGACTTGTCAGTTGCTCAAATAGTACACATAAGAAGTGACTGTGTGATAAATATCTGTTGAAGAGATATTTTATCCACCAGGAAAGTTTAATAGGTGGTGGTTTGCTGTTTTGTGTTTTAAATATTTGTTAATGTATGTTTATGGATCTTTTATATCTTAAGCATTTCATTAAAGTGGAGGACAAAAATAGCTGTCCTATATCTGACATCTGCTTTGTACACTGAGTAGCTTTTCTAGAAAAGACTATTCACTTTTGGGAAGACCCTGTACATATGATTTTTTGTAGAGATTTCCCCCAAAATTCTGGGGTAGAGCCAATGAGAATGAGAAAAAGCACCCATATGGCAACACGAGCATGTATTTGTTTAGGCAAGCAGGAGACTGGACCTCAATTTCCTGTCGTACTGGTTTTATGTTTCTTTTCCCAAACCTAGGTTGCTGAACTGGAATGAACTCCTTTCTTAGAAAGCATGAGAAAAAAAAGCCTAACTTCCTCTTTGGAGGAGTCAGGCTCCCTAGTACTGAACTTGGGTCTACATGAACCCAAAGCCTGAGATCCTTTTATCAGAAAGCCTCTCCCAATGGGCAGCAGGTGACTTTGTGGAGAGGTATAATTTAGGGTCACTCAATTTTATGTTTCCTGAGAGGCAGCCATTTCTCACAGTAACGGGTTGTTGAGGGAGGGCTAGCACCTCTGCTGAACCTTTTTCAGGGCTGCTCATCCACGTTTGGTGTCCACCTTCACCCGATTCTCACCTGTGGCCCCAAGAAGCTGTAGTATGCACAGCGGCTACACCTCAGTAAAACCATCTCTGCAGATGGGCTAAACCAGGTTGAGGGTGACTGACAAGCCTCAAACCTGTACATGAGTTAGGGGGATGTTTATCCCAGCATATGAAGACATCTCCCAGTGGAATGGATGGGTGACAACAATTTGCTCTAATGGTCATGAAGGCAGTTAAAGCAGGCACTGTAGTTGGTCAGACATTGAAGATGCCAAAGTCATCCTGACTTTCATCTTGCCACTGGACTTTGATGACTCTGGAAAAGAGAATGAGGCTAACTTTGTGCAACTCTGCCTTACTTAAGTCTAACTCATGCATAAGTCAAAACATAACCTGTAGTGTCATTGGTTCTCTTTGAAAATAAAGGAGGAGCAACATTCGATTGTAGCTTGGGAGAGGGAAAAGAACATAAGCCATCACTTAGTCTAGCTTTGTCTTGTGGCCCAGAAAGGTGAAATCATTTAAATAAATTCACAGCTGGTAGCAGAGCTGAAACTTGAATCCAGGTCATAGACCTACAGCTGGAAGAGATCTTAGAGGTCATATAGCCCAACTTGAATTTTTTTAAAAAACCTCATTTTACAGACAAGTAAAGTGAAACCCAGAGCTGCAACACAACCTGTCCTGTTTTTCCCAAATCATCCTTGTAAATTCTATGTATTAACCTTCACTAAAATTGAAATCAACTGCAGTTAAACTTTTTCCTGCAGACAATCTGCCATCTGTGGGGAAACCGAGAAGTTCCTAGTCAAAAGCACCTGTCCCCTGGTTCAGGCACTCTTTCTAGGTCCTCTGACTGTCATCACATTCTGTGGGATTTTTTTCCACTGTGTTGTCTACATTCCTAATAATTTCTGCCAGTACTTGAATACAATTCTGCATTTTTCTTATGGATGTCTTTGTCCTTCTTCTTCTTCTTCTTCTTCTTCTTCTTCTTCTTCTTCTTCTTCTTCTTCTTCTGTCTTCTCCTGTTTTTTCAATTCCAACTCTTGCTTTCTCCCCCCACCCCAAATCCCACCCCCCCACACACACCCCACCCCCATCTTCAAGCAGACTCATTGGAGAAGATACTGAGGTATCTGGAGAAGATATTGGAATATCCTGTGAGTGGGATAAATCCAAGCCACTTGGCAGAGCCTGAATTTAAAACCCAGGCCATAGGATCTAGAGCTGGAAGAGATCTCATCAGCCATCAACTCCAACTGTTTCGTTTTACAGGTGAGGAAACAGAGGCCAAAAGGAGTTAATTGGTTTGGCCAGAATTGTACCGGTAGCAAGCATCAAAGGTGGGATTTGAACTCAAATCCTCTGACTCTTAATCAAGTGTTCTTTCCTCTAAATTAAACACTTCTCTCTAATCTTCCCAGAAGCTACCAAAGATTTGTATTTCCAGAGCCCCATTGGTCTGTATGTCTTGGTCACCATCAAACAAGTTGGCTGCCCAGGTACTAAATATGAAAGGATGCTAATGGGAATGAGCCCAAATTCATTGGTTGTATACAACAAATGAAACAAAAGGTCTTTTTTTCTCCAATCTGTGTTTGAGAACCTCGCAAAATCCTTGATACAGTTTATCCCCACATACAAGATAGTAAACTGCAAGTGTTTCATGGTATTTCTCCAGAAGAAATTCTCTAGTGCCTCTAAATTCTTCCCAATTAATCAAATGATGATTATCTAACTAGAAAATTGACATCGAAAACCCACCAAGGCAATGTGACTGGGCTGCGCAGAGCAGCTAACACACCTTCTCTGGAAAAGATTAAGACAAATTAACTTAGCACCAAGTAGACACCAAGCATAGGTTCCTGCAGCTGCAGGCATCGCCAAGCTATAATTCTACTATAAATTGTTTTCCCCGTGGCCTCCTGATTTTATATCCATAATTGAGATACAATTATTCTCTCTTTTAAAACAATTTCAAATCATTGTTTTTCTGTTCTGTTGCTACAAGGGGCTTCTCTCTGGGGAGGCCTGAGGAAAACATGCCTAGCAGTTTTATTTGGGCAGTCCTTGATGCTAAAGAGGAAGGGCATATTCTCCCTCTGCCATAGGCCTTAGATTAAATACAGGCCCCAGGCCCTGGGGCCATGGCTGGAGGACCACTCAGACTTGAATTTTTTCTCTTTCAAAACTATGTGTTGCTAACTAGATGCCCGTTGAATGAAGAATGGAATAGGTAATGTGTCACCAAGTCTGTGTACAAATTGTGGCCCAAGAATGTAAGGGATGGTGACTTTTATAGAAGAAAAATTTAATATGAAGGATTCAAGGAAGGGTGAGGAGATCATAAACTGAGGCAGGGTGAAGCAGGGCACAATATACATGATGACTCTGATAATATAAATAGAACAAAGAAATAAAACTGAATGCTATGTGCTTTTTATGGCCAAGTTTCCCTCACCCCATGAGTTGAGAAATACACCTCCCTTCCCTCCCAGAGAAAGGAAGAAAGGGAATAAACATATATCAGGCACAAACTGTGTACCAAGCCCTGTGCTTGGTGCTTTACAGATATCATGCCATTTGATCCTCACCACAACCTTAGGAAGGAGGGGCTGTTGTTATCCCTACTTTACAGTTGAGGAAACTGAGACAAACTGAGGTTAAGTGACTTGTTCAGTGTCCCCAAAACTAGTAAGTGTCTGAGGCTGGATTCAAACTCAGGTCTTCCTGACTCCAGGCCCAGCTCTATCCACTGTACCACCTGGCTGTCGAAGAAGACATTGGATGTGGACTAGAAGCTGGTGCTGACGTGTTCTCATACACAGTCGATGAATTTAGTTGGTTTTGTTGAACTTCTTTCTCCCTCTTTCTTTTCTGATCTTCGTTCCAAGGGATCATTCCCTTGGATGATGGGGCACAAGCAGGTCTGCTTCCTACATCAATGGTCATCATCTGAGCTAATGAGTCTTTCACAAAATTACATTGTCATAGAATCTGAGAGTTGGAAGGGACCTCAGTGAGCAACTAATCCAACCCACAGACAAAAAGGGATCTCCACTATTAACGAACACAACAATTGGTCATCCAGCCCCTACTAGAAGAGCACCAATGATGGAGGGACCCTCTTCCTCCATAGGCAGCCCTTCCCCCTTGTATACAACACCAGTCCAATTCCTTGTCACTGAGTCAAACCTGGGGTCTTTTTTAGCTTCTCTCTACTGCTCCTAGCTTCATGAATTATATACTGGAAAAGGGAGATGCTGTCCACAGATAAGATCAGGTAGTGATTATCTCAGATTTTTTTGGGTGGCAGGGGTATCTTAAGACATAGAGTGAAGAAACTTTCCCTCCATCCCAGCAAAGTATGCCCAGAACTTGTTGTGTCCTGTGAGCCTTTGGCATGAGAGTTGCCTGGAACAAGTCATCTGTGTTTTAGGCATGATTTGAAGATGGTGCCACCTGAGTGCCACTGTTCACTGAAGGCTTTAGGCCTTCACTCTTGCTTATGAGGCTTCACTTCTCACAAAATAAAGGCCTACTGGCCACATAGAGCAGATTTTCTGGAGTTAAAAATATGTACATTTCCTTTATTTAAAAAACAAGCAGGGGCAGAGCCAAGATGGCAGGTGGAAAGCAGGGACTTACTTGAGCTCTCCCCCAAGTCCCTCCAAACACATGTAAAATATGGCTCTGAACAAATTCTAAAGCTGTGGAACCCACAATATAGCAGAGGGAAGCAGGTCTCCAGCCCAGGACAGCCTGGATGGTCACTGGGAAGGGTCTATTGCATGATGCTGGGAGCAAAGCGCAGCCCAGCGTGGGTCGCACTGGGATAGACCAGACCAGAAGTCGGCCCAGAGCAAGCCTTAGGGTCATGAATCATTGAGCTGTGGAAGTTACCAGACTTCTCAACCCACAAATGCCAAAGGCCACAGAGCAAGTTAGTGGGAAAACTGCTAGATGGGGTTAGAAAGTGGTCTGGCCCCAGCCCTGGGGGTGGCAAAAGTGGTGTACAGTGGTGGCAGCAGGAAGCTCCTGCGGCTGCTTCCAGACCTCCAATGTCAGCTGCTTCCAGAGTCCCTGGCTCACACGGTGGGAGGAATCAAGTGGCAGACCAGAGCAGGAGTGCTGCACTTGCTTAGCCCTGCTTGGATCTGGGTCGCAGTCCTGGTTGGTGGTTCTGGGAGGAGGAGCGCTACTGTGGCAGAGCTTGCAGTGACAGTGGAGTAGAAGTAGCTCTGTAAACAGCAGTACAAGGCCCCTGAAGCTTGGGACAAAGCACTCTCTACTCTACAAGGAGTCATACCCTGACAAAAAGCTCAAAGGTCAAGTAGTTGGCTGGGAACATAGCCAGGCAGCGAAAAAGGACACAGACTCAGACTCAGACTCTAGGATCTTTTTTTTGGTGACAAAGAAGATCAAAACATACAGCCAGAAGAAGTCAACAAAGTCAAAGAGCCTACATCAAAAGCCTCCAAGAAAAATATGAGTTGGGCTCAGGCCATGGAAGAGCTCAAAAAAGATTTGGAAAAGCAAGTAAGAGAAGTAGAGGAAAAATTGGGAAGAGAAATGAGAGAGATGCAAGAAAACCATGAAAAACAAGTCAATGACTTGCTAAAGGAGACCCAAAAAATACTGAAGAAAATAACATCTTAAAAAAATAGATTAACCCAAATGTCAAAAGAGCTCCAAAAAGCTGATGAGGAGAAGAATGCCTTGAAAGGCAGAATTAGCCAAATGGAAAAGGAGGTCCAAAAGACCACTGAAGAAAATACCACCTTAAAAATTAGACTGGAGCAAGTGGAAGCTGGTGACTTTATGAGAAATCAAGAAATTATAAAACAGAACCAAAGGAATGAAAAATTGGAAGACAATGTGAAATATCTCATTGGAAAAACCACTGACCTGGAGATTAGATCCAGGAGAGATAATTTAAAAATTATTGGACCTACCTGAAAGCAGAAAAAAGGACCTAGACATCATCTTTCAAGAAATTATCGAGGAGAACTGCCCTGATATTCTAGAGCCAGAGGGTAAAATAGAAATTGAAAGAATCCACCGATCGTGTCCTCAAAAAGATCCCAAAAAGAAAACTCCTAGGAATATTGTCACCAAATTCCAGAGTTCCCAGGTCAAGGAGAAAATACCGCAAGCAGCCAGAAAGAAACAATTTGAGTAACACAAGATGTAGCAACTTCTACATTAAGGGATCAGAGGGCTTGGACTATGATATTCTGGAGGTCAAAGGAGCTAGGGTTAAAACCAAGAATCACCTACCCAGCAAAACTGAGTATAATGCCAAGGCAAAATATAGACTTTCAATAAAATAGAGGACTTTCAAGCTTTCTCAGTGAAAAGACCAGAGCTGAATAGAAAATTTGACTTTCAAACACAAGAATCAAGAGAAGCATGAAAAGGTAAACAAGAAAGAGAAATCATAAGTGACTTACTAAAGTTGAACTGTGTTGTTTACATTCCTACATGGAAAGATGATGTGTATGATTCATGAGACCTCAGTATTAGGGTAGCTGAAGGGAATATGCATATATATATATATATATATATATATGCCATCTTGGAGTGGGGGGGAGAAAATTTGTAACTCAAAATCTTGTGGAAATCAATGTTGAAAGCTAAAATATTAGATAAAATAAATAAATAAATAATAAGGAAACTACTGTTTGTTATGTTGTCTTGATCATTCCTTATCAGGCATGGCCAAGGAGATAAGGACATTGATGATAGATATCTGTTAGGCATGCCGAGATCTCCCAGGTGAGACTGATAGGAACTGACTTTGTTACACAAGCTAGCACCTCCCATCCTAAGGGATTGTGGGGAACAGGAGTGGTAGGGAAGACAGCACAGGGTAGAAGACAAAGAAAGAAAACCGTCATGAGGTGATCTGTGCTGTGATCCAATTGTGCATGAGGCAAGGGGAAAATGCTGTATTTCTGGAACTGGTTGGGACTCCTGAGACGGGACCTGGAAATTTTTCGTTTCTCTCCCACCTTTCCTTACGTCTGTGCAGAGAGAGCAGAAGCCTGACTCCTTGTGCATGGGAGTCTTACTCTGTTTTTTAAGAGTTCGTTTAGCTTTCTAGGTTTAACATTTGCATTGTCTCAAACTAGAAATTGTGACTTTTAAAAAAAACTATTAATCACTCACATTACTAATCTGTGTGTTATTGTTTGAATGCAGCAGATGGGGGAAATTGGGGAGCATCCTTGAGGAGAAAGAGATTTACCACTGCATTATTTTCTTGGAATGAGGTATCTGTCTGGGGGCTCAGAGCTATAGAAGAGAGGTATTGATTCATCTTACAATTTCCCAGGGCAAAGAGAAAATATTGATACCCATGTCACCATAAGCAATTTGAAGCAGTAGTGGTTAGCTAACCAGGTGGGTTGGTATGGGAGAGGGGGCATTGCATTGGTAACTAAGGTGGGACTTTCTTAATGTTTTAAAATGATCAAGTGTTTTTGATGGAGCCTTACTACATGCAAAGCCCCAGGCCCCAACCCCTATCTACTAGGTGCTAAGCCTATGTGGGCATGAAGCCCTCAGGGTCCTAAGAGGGGTTGCTAAGACCAGAGCCAATAGTAGGAGCCTGAGTTCTGGTCACTCAGATAATGTTTGATGACGGCTAAAGAGTGTATAAAAAGAGAGAACAGAGCTATTTGCTGGGGGGTCTCACTCTTGGAGGAGTGTTGATGTGGAGACTCTGGGCAGCTGTAGTTAAGAGCCCTTCATCTTGTAAACCCGGATGTTGGGACTTTGTTAAACCCTGGTAACTATGCATTGAGATTTGAATCAGACAAGGTCTGTCTGTTGATGTTTGTATTTGTATTTGCTCAGAAGTTCAGGTTGCTGGTTTTTCCTCCTGAACTAAATGAGTTTATGTGTATATGTTGGATTAAAATAAGGTTGTTAACTCCTTAACGTTACTTTCCTTAGTAAAGCAGATCAAAAGAACTGTGCTGGTAGTGTTCTTGTTGTTGGGCTTGTGTTGGTCTTTCACTCCCACAACAGCTGCTAGCCGAATTGTTGCAACAGGGGTGGAGAGTAGAGGAAGAGATATTGGAAGGTGAGTAAATTGAGGCTCTGGGAAGTAGAATATTTGAAGGAACATTAACGTCCATGTTGGGAATTAGAGTGGAGAAAGAGCCTGTGAGCCAGGCATTGAAGGATGAGAAAGAATGTCCTAGGGATTTGGGTGGTAACAGCCACTGGGATCTTGCTTAGGGACTAGATTTGGAACTTCAAGGAAGAGAATTTGCTGAGGGCTGGTTGTAGAGGAAAGGTCTGGAAGCGGCCATGGTAGTAAGGAGGATTCCAACTCCACCTTGGGGCCGGTGTTATTGGCACCATTGATGATGACACTGGAACCCTTGGCCTTCGTTTATGCATACTGTCTGGTTACATAATGATAGTATTTAAGGATGCTACTTCTGTCCTGAAGAGGCCTCCAATAAAGAGGATTCCCCTTTGGTTAGACAGTGTTTGCTGCCAGCCCAAGAACCATCTGAGTCCCTGGTTCCAACAAACTAACTAGGGAGCTCCCGTCCTATATTCAGTTTAGTTCAATAAACATTTATCAAGCACCTACTATGTGCCAGCCACTGTGCTAAGTGCTGGGGATACAAAAAGAAGGAAAAGATAGTCCCTGCCCTTAGGGAGCTCACAATCTTCCAACAAAACTGAGTGATGTCATGGGAAGAGCCCTGGGTACAGGATCCGAGGGGCTGGTTTCAAATCCTGAATCTGCTACCAGATGTTACTGGCCAAGTCATTCCCTTAATTAACTTCCTCTTCAACGGTCCTGAGACTTTTCGGGTATTGCATTGTTCAGCCATCCAGTTATGTCCAACTCTCTGTGACTTTTATCCATGAGGTTTTCTTGGCAAAGACACTGGAGCAGTTTGCCATTTCCTTCTCCAGTGTGTCCCCATTTTACAAATGAGGAATTGAGGCCAATAGGGGTTAAGTGACTTGCCCAGGGTCACGCAGTCAAACTCATATTTTCCTGATTCCAAGCCCAGTGCTCTATCCATTACACCACTTAGCTGCCCTTTTTAACTATAGGGACCTCTTTTTATCATAAAAAAAAGTTTGTAGACCACCCTGGGATAGTCGGTGGGAAATTTATATCCATCAATTGAGATGATAAAAAGCTCCTCTGGATTTAGTTATGCTTTAAATGACTGTTTCTGGCATCCAGAGCCAGAATTAGCAGAGAGTAGGTGGTGAAGGCTTTTCCCCAGGGGGCTGATAGGGGTGATGGGGGAGGGGGTGCACTTCACCCTCCCCTCCTCCCCAGAAGAGTGCCATACTTGCTCCATCTTCAATTGCTTAGGCTGCCAACCTCAAGATCCTGTAATGATCAGAGCTACCTTGCCACTCGATTGAATCGATCCCCATAAGCCACCTGGCCCAAGTCCAGGACACAAGTTAGGACAAGGACAAGGAAGGATCTCTGGGAATCATAGAAAGGATTTGGACACCTCCGCCCTCCACCAAGCCCAGATGAAACTCATCTCTACCTTCCTCTGCCCACAGCATACCATAGGCTGGCTTTGGAGTCAGCATCCCAGCTCTGGGACTTATTATCTGTGTGGCTCGGGGCATGGTCCTCAGTTTCCTCCTTTGTAAAGTGAGGGAGGCTGGGCTAGATGACCGTGTTTCTGTATAAATAAATCCTACGCAAGAGATTTTGATTTGTGTCCATTTATGAAGAGGCAAGTAGAGGGCTGGACTTGAAATCCGGAAGATTCAAATTTCTTCTCTGTCTCTTGCTTCCTAGAAATTGGCAAGTATGTTCCTCTTTTCTGGGTTTCAGCTCCTCACCTGTAAAATAAGGGGATGGGTCTTTGTGACCTCCAATATCCAATCTAGATCCTGCCTCTGACCCTTACTAGTTGGGTGACCCTGAACAAGTCCCCTAAATTCCTCTCAGTCTCAGTTTCATCATCTGTAAAGCAGGGGCAAGAAGAGCACCTACCTCACAGGATTATTGTGAGGATCGTAAGAATATAGGTAAAAGTGTTTTCAAACTATATATATATATGTGTGTGTATGTATGTATATATACACATATACACACACACACACACATATATATACATTAGTTATTTTTATTATTTCCACATCTGGGGGGATCATAATAGTACCTTCCTCATACAGTTGTCATAAGAATCAAGTGTGTTAATACAAGTAAAGTTCCATGCCTGGCACATAGTAAATGCTTAATAAATGTTTCGATCTATGGATTGATTGATTCAAGTACCAAGTTGTTAGCAACCTCTGCGGAAAGTCATCCAATTAGATACGACAGATTCAGAGGGTTCCACTGCTCTCAGCTTCCTGGCCTATATTCCTAGCCCTCAACCCTAAGTGGAGAAGAGCAGCACAGGGCAAGGCACAGCAGGGAAGAATGGAACAGATCAGAGAAGGACCGGGAAGGGCAGAGCTGAACAGAGGGGTTGGTCAAGGAATGGGAGAAGGTGCTTTCTCCACATTAGCCACTAGATGGCAGACCTTAACCAGTATTCCATGGTCAAGCCACCCTAAGCTAAGCCTTTGGAAGCACTATTTGGAAGGATTGGTTTCCCCGGTACAAAGTGTTGTAGATGCCTGGTTTGGGGCAAACTTATTTCTGAGAGTTTTGTCGTTATTGTCTTATTTAAATGTTTTTAAAAGACACAAGATGAGGTCTGGTGGCCAAAATTTTGACTGAGGGTTCCTGGGGTGGGCAAGGGATCCAATCAGAGCAGTCTCTGTTGGTTTTTTTGGTGGTCATCGATGCTCTTCCTTACTGGTTAGCTGTGTGGCTCTGGACAAGTCACCTCTTCTCTCTGGGCCTGAGCTCCTCATCAGAAGGATGGTCTATAAAATTCCTTCCAGCTCTAAATCCTATTATCTGATTTCAGGGTCTGGGCCAGAGTGCTCAGAAGGCCACTGGGTGGCACTGGACTTGGAGTAAAGAAAACCTGTGCACAAATCCTTCATCTGATACTGCATTGGTGGCCGTTGGCGAGTCATTTAATCACTTTCAATCTTAGTTTCCTCATTATAAAACAGAGGTAGTTATATCACCTTCTTCCCAGGGTGGCTGTGAAGACCAAATGAGATAGCCTTTGTAAACTGCTTAGCAAGTGTTAAAAGCACTAATACAAATTCTGGCTATTATTATCATCATCATCATGATGAGGAATTTAATTCTACCATAGATCTAAAGATCACTGGATGACGAAGGATAGAGTGCTGGATTGAGAGTCAGGAAGACTTGGAGTTGAATCCAGTTCTGGACACTTACTAGCTGTGTGAGCCTGGATCAATGATTTAGACCTCTCTCAATCTCACTTTCCTCATTTGTAAAATCTAGGATAATCATAGCACCTCGTTCCCTGGGGGGTTGTTACATCTGTAAAGTGCTCGGCAAAGCACCCCTCAAATTCTGGCTATTATCCTTTATTCAGTAATGAAAGGGGATTTATCTGAATTCAAGTGGTGGGAGGAGAGACTGAGATATCAGACGGTTTCTCTTTGAGTCTCAGATCTACCACTTAAGATCTTAAACAAAAGGAAGCCAACCAGTGAAAATGCCTTTATTTGCAGATGAACAAATGGAGGCCCAGATTTGCCCAAGGTCTTATCAGTGTGGTCGTTATTTGGCCTTTGTTTTTGAAGTGGATGGTGTGAGATCACCAGGTGAAGTCTTGCCTAGCTCGGTGAATTAGATTTAAGTGATGCAGAGCTGCACAAAGTCATCAGCCTCATTCTCTCTTCCTGAGTCAACAAAATCCAGAGGCAGGAGAAACGTCAAGACAACTGGTGATGGTCCCGGATGCAGTGGATGACCTTGGCGTCTTCCACATCTGACCAAGCCTACTTCATGGCCGTTGGAACAAATTGTTCTCATCCGCCCATTCCACTGGGGGAAGCCTCTACATGTGTGGGGTAGATAGCTCCAACTCACCGATGGGTGTGAGGCCCACCAGTTATCCTCAACCTGGTTTAGCCTAATTGCCAAGACAGTTTACCACGATGTGGCCTCTGCTCATGCTACAGCTTCTTGGAGCCACAAGTGAGAGTTGGGTGACCAGAAATGGGCTCAGCAGCCCTCCCAC
Source organism: Trichosurus vulpecula (assembly GCF_011100635.1). NCBI lineage: Eukaryota > Metazoa > Chordata > Mammalia > Diprotodontia > Phalangeridae > Trichosurus > Trichosurus vulpecula. The sequence goes on along the minus strand of NC_050576.1, from coordinate 17,289,631 downwards.
CATAGGTGTTCATCCTCCCTTAACATCCCATATGCCCATGCGTAAGTAGTAAGAGGCAAACACCCCATATGCCCATAGGTAGGTAGTAAGAGGCAAAGGAACATATCAAACCCAGATGATAGTGCTTTCTCCTGGTTCCCTTCCTATGTGTGTAACTTCTTTTCAATCTCTTTTGTAAATTGAGAATCTCATCCCCTACTCCTCAGATTAGGTGCCCCCTCCCAAGGCTCTCTCCAGGACCTGATCTCTCTCTGTCCTCTCTATTCATGTCACAGCTGGATTACTTTACTCAATTCTGGGTGCCACATTTTAGGAAAGATTTCCATAAACTGGAATATATCCTGTTTACAGCAATCAGGATAGTGAAGGGCCTTGAGTTCGTGCCATGTGACAATTGGTCAAAGGCAGATAACAAACACTTGTGTTTGGGGCACCCCAGTTTAGGAAGAACACTGGTAAACTGGGAGCAAGTCCAAAGGATGGCAAAGAGTCTTGAGTACATGTCCACGTAGTGAGTGAACTGGAAACAGTCATAGAATATCTGCCCATGCTCTGAAGTTGACTAGGGGATTGCATCAAGCTGGGCACACTGCATGGATTCATAAGGGCAGACTTGTTAGGAATCCCTCATTACATCACTGTGTGAGGATCAGTTGAACTGGGACGTTCAGTTGGAAAAGAGAAGACTCAAAGAGGACATGATGGCTGTCCCCAAGTACCTGAAGGGCTGTCATATGAAGGAAAGATTGGACTTGATCTTCTTAGCCCCAGAGGTCAGAACCAGCAGCAATAGGGGGTGTAAAGAGGCAAATTTAGACTTTATCAGCGGGACCCGTCTTACAACTAGAACTGTCCAAAAGTTGAGTGGGCTGTCCCCCAAATGACAAGATTGCCATCACTAGAGATCTTCAAGAAGACCTGGATGACCCCTGTCAAATACATTATACGGGAGATTTTCATTAAGGTTCGAGTTGGGCTGCCTGGTCTCTGACATCCCTTGTAGCCCTGACATTCTCGGATTCTGTTATTTTAAACATACTGGGGAAAGGGGGCTTGGGAGCCATCTTCTCTCAATAAAAAAAAAAAAAATAGCCAGGAACAATAATGATGGTATAATGGAGAACTGACCAATGAGCTCCATCATCCCTGTGAGCATGTCCTGAGTGGTACTGACTCATTCTCTCCTTGGAAGAGGCTGGGTAGATTGCTTCTGGGAGGGTGATGTAGTCTCTAAGGGTTATACCTCAAAAAGACTTTGAAGTAGGGGTAGACATTCTGTAAGTGGTTCCAGTCTGCTAACCACCTGGTAAACAGCTGCATACATCTATCCTGTCTTTTCCTCAAGAATAGCACGAGAGAGTTTTCCAAACGCTTCCATGAAATCTAGATAAATATCACTAACTAGCATTTATGTAACACTTTAGTGTCTATATGGGGTAGCTATGTGGCGAAGTGAAGAGAGTATCCATCCTGGAGTCAGGAAGAGTCATTTCTAAGTTCAAATGTGGCCCCAGACACTCATTAGTGTGTGACCCTGGGCAAGTCACTTTAACCCTGTTTGCCTCATTTTCCTCATCTGTAAAATGAGCTGGAGAAAGAAATGGCAAACCATCCAGTATCTTGGCCAAGAAAACTCCAAATGGGGTCACAGAGAGTCAGAAAAGACTGATAAACAACAAAACAGCACATTAAAGTCTACAGAGCACTTCAATTGTACTATGTCTTACAACAGCATTGTGAGGTTGGTGCATCAGAAATTACTATCTCCATTTTATAGATCACAGCAATGAGAACTGAGGTTGTTTGTCCGTGGTCACAGAACTAATGAATATTAACTCCAGATGTCTTTGAATTTGAGTCCAGTCTACAATACCCTGCACCTCACTGTCTTCTTTAGTCTGGCATTAGAGTCTGACCCAGGAAAGAGACTGGTGTTGACTTTGGAATGAGATGGGACATATTCCAAATCTCCCTAGACATTCCAGACAGAATCTAGGGGGCGTGATGATTATTAGGAGCTGGGGATACTAGGGCCAATTAGGAAAAACAGCTCTACCTTGAAAGATATCGTCCCTAGACTAGTGTAGATCAGAGACCAACCTGGAAGAGTCTTTTTAGGGAACGTGGAGTCAGCACGCTGTATTGAACAGAGTATAAAACTTGGGGGTCAGGAAAACCTGGGCTCAGATCCTGACCGCTGATTGCTAATTATGTGATCGTGGGCAATATGTGTGTGTGTGTGTGTATCTCCCTGTATCTCAGTTTCCTCTTCTGAAAAATGACGGTGATAATACTTGCAGCACCTACATCACAGGGTTGATACAATGTGTATATCAGTATCAGCTGCTACAATCATTATGGAGAGCTAGTAATACTACATGAAATAATCTGGATTATAACGCCCCCTTTAAGCTTTAAAGGGCTATATAAAAGTGAGTTATTAATGAATTTGTTACGATGTATCTTTAGCATCTTCTCACAACAAGTATCAGATTCTCTAAATCCCACAGATTGTCTCTTTCTTTTCTGGTCCTGACAGTTTAGCTTGAGATCAATTTATCTTCATTTCTTGATGTAAGGGGCATATACTGCATTTTCTTTGGAACTACATTCCCTAGAAGGCTGTGTATGAGTTCATAGAGTGAAACACCTCCAAGCTTGGGAGTTTTGAAAAACCTTTGGGGAGTCACATTGCGCCATCCTCATCTGAGGTCAACCTCTGTTCTTTGCCACTCTGGCCCAGATAAGCTGGCACCTCACAAAATCCACAGGGAGCCTGTTTCAGGAGAGACCTAACGAAAATGGAAGAGCCTGATCCCCAATTAGGAGCAGGCACTGACCTGACTGACTGCCAACCACTGGAAGGACTCTTTTCGATTTGCTATAGGACTGGTACTGGAGGGAATGTGAGCCTCTGGTCTTTACATCTTTGCATTTGTTCTTTCCTGTTTTAGGTGAAAGCAAAAGGAAAGGAAGGGCTATAACTTTGGAAATTTCAAAAGGACAGGAGAGTGAGCCACAAGAAATCTGAGAGCTGGGTCCATTCCAGGATTTGCCAGAAGCCAGATGATGCGGATGGAAGTCTTGAGTGACCTGTCTGGCTCGGCCCAGCTAAAGGAATGATGCACCTGGAGATACAAAGAAAGACACCCCCGCAGAGTCCCTGCTCTCAAGGAGCTTACAATCTAACGGGACCCCCCACCCCAGACCACTTGAACTCATTGTGCAGGTACAGTGAATAGAGCGTTTAACTCCCACCTCCCAAGATTGTGAGGATTCAAAGAGATAATCTTAGTAAAGTGTTTCACAAACCTTAACATGCTATATTGTTATTATGTCACTTCCAAGCATAGACATCTAACTACATGTGTATGTGTATATAGGGATATGTATATTACGCCTACATAGACCTACATATATGCATGCATACCTATGTGTACACACATACGCATATAAATACATAGACCTACATATAGACACACTACGTATAGACATAGACAAAGACACAGATATAGATACAGACATAGAAAGAAATATAGATATAGACAAAGACATAGAAACATACGTAGATATAGATACATAACTGCGAAAGGCAGCCCAGGCTCACTTAGATGAGTCCTCTTGAACCAGCTGCCATGTGGGAAGCATTGTCATGATTCTAGACTTATAGGATGCCACCCAGAGGGTCAACACACTATAATAATCTGTATACTATAAAAGGAGAGAGCCAGAAAGAAATCGTCTCTCCTTTTAACTGACGCAGCACCTCCTCTCCTTCCCCCTCCGTGGCTGTCATGGGTCAGGGAAAAGTCAAAGAGACCACTCAGGGATCCTCAGCATGCTATCAAAGCTTCAGGTCCCTTCCACATTGAACCACCACATAGATGGAAGCAACTAGGAAGTCTGTTATCTCCAAAAGACTCAAGCACTGAGTTACTGTGTCCCTGGAAATCAGAGGCATGCTGGTAAACGTTTAACAATGATCCCTCTGATGAATAAAGAAGTGCCAGAGCACATTTTTAGGTTTAATCTACATCAACACTTTCTCCGTCAAGTCTAGAATTTAACAAATCAAGCCCTGCTTTGTAGTATTCGCCCATTTCTGAAGTGTAAATCTCACACTGAAATATTAACGATTAGCTTTCAAGAGCTGGTACAAGCTAGCTCTAGGACTCCCCTACAAATTTCCTGGGGAGTTTTGGCCACACACTTCCTGGGAAGGTGCCTATAATCCAGTTCAGTTCCCACTAAAATTCTATGGCCTCTATGGATACTCTAGAGTGGTTGAGAATGCCTTTTTCTGTTGCTATCAGCTTAATGCCCCCTTCTGGTGTGTCCTTCTCCCCTCCCCCTGTGAGCTGCCAATAATTAGTGCCCCAGTATACTATCTAACCAACTAACATCCGTTAGCTTTTACAAAGGGATGTTTATTTTGAAGAATAATGTGTAAATGTTTCCTCTCACTATCTAGTAGCACTCTCCCCAATAACGCCTCAATCCCTGGAGGGCATGGGCTCAAACGAATGCACTTTCTACCGAGCATTTGCCCCACCAAGTTCACTTCCAAATGCAGAATGGCCAATGGGTAGATGAGTCTGAATCACTGCTGTGGCTCAGCTGGGCCAGGCAGGTCCTTACCATCTGGCTTCTGGCTAATCTCGGCATAGCCTCTGACTCCTGGACTTCTGGTGGCTCACTCTCCTGACCTTTTTGAGATTCCTAAGGCCATTGGCCATCACTAATCTCCTTTACTTAGAATGTAAAGGAAGAAACACAAGGACCAGAGGCCCACATTCACCCAAGTCTCATTCCTATATATAGCAAGTCAAAAAGGCTCCTCATCATCAGTGCTTAGAAAACTGGAAATGGCCACAGGACATCTGTCTGCTTCAAACGGGGCCCGGACTCTTCTATCACATATGATCATGACTATCCTGAAGCAGACTCCCCAAGATTCTTCTCCATGGAGAAGAGTCTACCGTCTTAAAAGGGAAAGTCCAGCTCACAATGCCCCCAATTAACCCACATTCCCAAATCAGCAAAAGCCAGATTAATGAGGTTTTCCTCAGTTTTCCTCATTTTCTTTGGCACTAACTTGGTTTTGCCAAGATGATGGCAGGAGAGGATTTACCTGTGCAGCTTTGTCTTTATTAGACCATCTATCTAAGCACAAGGCTGGCCACACTGAACCTGAGACAGAAGCTTAGGAAGGCCAGCTCAGACCCCTTTTGCTGGCCACTGAGAGTCATTGAGGTGAACAATGTAGGGGTGTGTGTGTGTGTGTGTGTGCGCGCGCGCGCGCGCGCACATGCACCCAAGTGTACTTGGCCAAGTGTGAATTACATGGTGGAGACCGGTGACCTTTCCACCCTTACATGCATGCCATTAGAAGGCCAGGATCCCCTGGTGCAGCAGCTTTCTAGAGTGATAACACCTTCATCTTGGTGCTTTAGCAATTCCATTGAAACGGAGCTGGACTGTCTGGAGGGAATGCTAACGAATGCTGGAAAGGTCACACTGATCCAGCTCCCACACGTCTTTGGTTAGAAGGCAGCTTGACTGCTTCGGGCTGGAGATGAAAGCCAGGGAGATGAGTTTCAAACAGGAAGGCTGAGGCTCTCTGTAATTATGGCCTGGGACTGAAGTTGGTAGGGACAGTTTGGAAGTCATCCAGGCTCAGGTGAGTTTGAACACAGAGCTCAACCACTTCGGACATAACCAGAGAGATATTCTCAATCAAACCCTAGCCTGACGATTACTCCCTGTCTGACCTTAGGCAGGTGAACTAAGCTCCCTGAGCCTGTTTCCTCATCTGGATTAGATGATGCATAAGGTGTCTTCCATCTGTGATCCTATGGCAGCATTAGGCCTAGGGAACCCCCAGGTGTGGAAACTCCCTCTACCGGTGCACATTGGTCACTTCTTACACAGTCACCTAGAATACCTGCCTAGGGTTGCATGGCCAATATGTGTCAGAGACAGGACTCAAACCCCAGTTTTCCTGGTTTGGAGGCCAGTCTTCTAGCCACCACACAGTGTACTCTCTCCTATGATATCAGAAATATATCCAAAGAGAGCTCTTTCTTACGATGCTGATGCCTTGGTGGCCTTGGGTTCAGATCCCAATCCTGACTCTGTGTAACTTAGGCAAGTCACATGACCTCCTTGGACCTCAGTTTCCCTTCTGTTAAATGAAGGGGTTCAAGCAGCTGGCTTCTGAGGTCCCTTCCAGCTCTACAGTTAGGATCTTAGGACTCAGGAAATACAGGCTTGGATTTTTACCTTGCTGCCTCCCCCTGTGTAACTCTGTGTGACATCCTCAGTCTTTCTTTGACATAATTTTCTCATCTATAAAATGGGTTTGACAACTATACCTACTTCACATGACATTAGACAGAAAGCACTTTGTAAACCCTAAATTGCAATAGAAATTGAGTTATTATTTTAACCCTCATATCAATTGCTTCTAACATAAAATACAAACTTCTCTGCTTGGCATTCAAACCCTTCATCACCTAATTCAGCAAGGGCCGTCCCATGGAGCGTGCTCTGAGCAACTCTTCTTGGTTCTGGGTGACCACATGGAAGGTGGAGGCTGGAGGGAGAGGAAAGAGGGGAAACCTGCTTCTCACCATGTGTGGTTCACCTCTGAGGGTCCTACACTCGGAGAGGACAAAGAGCCTCTCTTTCGGCTGAGGATACAGGAGGGCTAATGACTCAGTCGACATCCAGAAGGGAGGGAGTCCATCTCTTCACCCTCTCTTCCTTCTCTGCCAAAAATTGTGCTGCCCTAGAAGGAAGTAGAAGGGGGAGGAGTGGTTTGTATCATAGCCCTTATTCCTATCTTACTGCCTTCCATCCCAGCCTCTGTGTAGCCATAAGCACATGGCATCTAAAGCATGTCCTGATCAGGCAAGCCCAGGTTTGCATGACTTCTTTTGCATTTATTTTTTTCCTGATCTTAGGCAATCAAGTACCCATTTCAAGATGTCTAGGCTAGGGGATGATCTTGTGAGTCTGAGAAGTGTAGAGTTCCTGAGTTTCATTGGGTTGGAGCTGGGGAAGTTTCTGCATTGGTGGCCATCAACAAGAGGGATGTTTTTTTTTTTTCCTTTACCAGCCAGAGGCATGTGAAGAGTTGTTTGGACAACACAGAGCTGAAGTTAAGCGTAAAATGCCTAAATTGGCAGTTTGTATTCTAATGAAGTTTAAGTATCAGCCTCCTAGCTGATTGTAACTGTTGTCCCAAATTGTAGATTTCTGATTAAGTCATTCTGTTGATGAATGCTGTCTCTTATGTTTAGTATTCTTTTTGTGCGTTTGTGTGTGTGTATATAGGAATAAATTACCATTCCATACCTGATTAATATTGTATATTGAGCACCTTCTTACTCTCTTCTTTTTGGGGAAACCCTAGATGACAACCATTAGTATATGTAAAACCATCCCTGAAGCCCTCAGGTGACTATTTAATGAGCCCAGAATGTGAGAATGGGAATCCGAGTTCTTCTCTCATTAGAGTCAGACTGCTCAGGACTGAACCCAATCCAAATCCCATGCCTTAGTACAAAACAGGGAGTAGCCACAGTACTTGAGTTCTTGTTGGCATAGTTGTTTTTAATGGTAAAAGTGTGTGTGTGTGCATGTGTGTGTGTGTGTGTGTGTGTGTGTGTGTGCCATTCAGAAACATTCAGTCACTGATTGGGTGTCCTGGGACTCAGCTAACTACATGTGCAAACTCATTTTCTTATAACAGACCAAAAAAGGAACTAGGAATGTCCAAAAAGTAGAGAGTACAAACATTGTGTGCCATTTTTGTATGAATGAATAGGAACCCTCAGTCCACTTGTATACTTTTTTGTCAAAAGTTGGATGATAGAACTTCAGAATTGGAGGAGACGTCAGTGTCCAGCTAGTCTGACCCTTGATCGATCCCTTCCTCCAACCTGGGAGGTGCTGGATGGAGTCACCTTGAACTAGGTCTCAAAAGCGGATTTTAAAAATTTCAGTGTGAGCACTTACACCTCAAAATCAGCAAACGCTACAATCGGAGCTTATTTTATTGTTTTGTTGATTATCTGGTCTTAAGAAAGTGATGAAGAAAGTGTTAATAGTGCAGATTAAGCATTTTGTAGGTTGTGTTTATTTTTTGAGAGCTGGATGTTAAATATTTGCCAGCTACCTACAATACCTCCTCTTCTCCCAACAAATAGTCATGCAGTCTCTTGCTGAAGACATCCAATGAAGGGGAGCCCACTGCCCTCCAGAATCCCAGTCCACTTTGTTGTGTTCAGTCATGCCTGACTCTTTGTGACTCCATTTGGGTTTTCTTGGCAGAAATACTGGAATGGCTTGCCATTTCCTTCTCTAGCTCATTTTACAGATAAGAAAACTGAGGCAAACAGGGTTAAGTGACTTGCCTGAGGTCACACAGCTATTTTAAGTATCTGAGGCAAAATTTGAACTCATGAAGTCTTCCTGATTCTAGGCCCAGTGCTCTATCCACTGTGACACCTTGCTGTCCTGGAGTCCACTTTGAGATAGCTCTAATTATTAGGAAGTTAGGATCATGGGATGAAGGGCCCTTAGAACACTCCAATCCTGGTATTTTAAAGATGAAGAATCTGAGGCACAGAGATGTTAAATAACTTGAAAAAGCTTATACAGTTAGTAACTTGTAGAGTTAGGTTTCAAACCCAGGTCTTATGAGTTCAATTCCAGTGCTCTACTATGCTCAGTTTAGTCTATAGCCCTTCTAGCCTGACTGACACAGGAAGTATGAGGTTGGGTGAAGGTGGCATTGGGAGTTGGGGATTGTAGATATGGTGGCCAGAGTGGTGCTGAAGCCAGGGGTTTCCAGGACACAAGATGGAACATTCAGTCAGCCTAGCCTGGGTCTATTCTCTTCCAGGTCAGCTGGGCACCTTAGCAGGGGGTAGCAAAAAGTCCCCAGTGTGGAAATATTGAGAATTTCTTCCATGTGAGGAACAAACAGGCCACTGTCAAGGAGAAAACCATCTGGGCTTGAGGACGAAGACTTTCTTTGAATAAGGAAGTTATGCACATAGGAAATCTTGACCTCACTCCTACTTTGCCCTCTGCTCCCCAGCTTGACTTGGGCTATGTTAGGTTCCTCTGTCCTGGGCTCACAGAGCAGCGACCTCCAGGTCAAGTCCATCCCTCCACTGGTTCAGAACCCTCCTTTCCTGACTACTTTTAGTTCACGCTGCTCTGAACAATCCCAGTTATTCCATGCTCCTCAAAAAGTGATTTTGTAAATATTTTGTATTCATTGGTACCCATGCTGTTTTCTTCTAATAGAATGTCAGCTCCTTGGGGGCAGGAACCATTGTCTTTGTCTTTGTATTCCTGTTGTAAGGCACATAGTCAACAATTAATACTTCTAATGAATTGAACATGCATGTGCTGCATGAATGCAAGAAATGAAAGGGTTATTGTTGACTCTCAAACTGGGGCTCAGCTTTGCTTCGGCCATTGACCCGAGTTACTGGCTGGGAAAAACTAGGTCTTTAGGGACTATACTGGGAAAGCAACTCTGATCCTAAGAAATAAAAAAAAGAGAAAATACAGGACGGAGGGGATGAGGGAGGTGGAGGCTGGATAAGGGGAGATGTTGGGAGGTTTACAGAAAGTCAGAGATAAAACTGGAGTTTGTTTTGCTCCTGATAAATCCCCAGCTGGCAATTAGTAAGTGCTTCCAAATGGGGGGAGGACCCAAGGCTTATAATTAGAATCAGAGAAACAGTCCTCCGTGATTATGAGCCAACAACCTTGACCTGCTGTCCTCATCATTCAACAGAAGGGCAGAGTCCGTTTCAGTCACTTTGGCTGTGACCCAGTCACTCCCCCCTTCCGTTAGAAGGGGCTAAAGAAAGACCCTAAGCAGGAGGGAGGGTAGAGCGGCCAGGCTTTCAAACACTTTATATGGGAGAGGCCACAGATAAATAAATACAGAGACACAAATTCCTTTCCCGGATGTGGGAAGAGCAGAAGTATGGAAGGCTCAGGAAAAGCTCAGTGGGCTCCTGGACTTGAACTAGGGATTCCAAGGGGCAGAGGACAAGAGGGAGAGCCTTCTAGGGAGGGAACAAAGTGAGAGCTGAGGAGCCCTAATTCAGAGATGGGATGACTAGATGATGGTTGTAAAGCTCTTTGCAGCACCATGTCATTGGATCTCCATCACCTTTGGTGAGAGAAGTGCTGCTATTCATTTTACAGATAAAGACTAGAAGCTCAGAGGCTTAAGTGACCTGAATTGAACGTGACTGTCTTGATTCCACATCTAGTAACTTCCCAGATGGGAACGCAGACCCCATGTTTGCCATGGGACAGTCATCATAGAGCAAGCACCCAGACAGTTTAGACTTTCCTATTGATACTGTGAGGTTGTTTCTGGCTCTGGGAGGCAAGTCTGAGGCTCATTTGTCTCTATTCCTTCTGAAGATTTTCAGAATGTTCTTTGGTTCCTGGCAGGGGAGCCGACTTGAATATCCTACAACTGAGCCAAATTGAGAAGTTCCCCACATAGCAGAAAGAATTCCTTCAGGTAAGAGCAAGACATGAACCAATCTCTGATGTTCCCAAAGAAAGCTTTGTTAGGAGCATGAGTTATAGGGTAGGATTATTGAGAAACCCTCAAGAAATCCAGTCTTTGTGAACCCAAAGACTTGGTTCTAGGTTGTGGGTCATGTGTGACTTTATACAAACCATCATTTGTGCTTGGAATATACACCCTCATGTCCAGTCCTCAGAATCCTTATCTTTTTTCAAAAATTAGCTTAGATGCCACTTAGTACAAGAGACCTTTTCTCATTCTCTCAGATATTAATGTGTCTTTCCTTTCCAAATTATCTCCTGTTTAAACATTCATGTAAATACCATCTCTCCCTCTTCCCATCCCCCCAAAGGTATGTAAGCTCCTTAAAGAGAGTTTAAAAATTTTTTGTATTTGTATCTCCAATCACCTAACAGTACCTGCACATTACCTGCACATAACCTGCAGTTAATATATGTTTGTTGAATTGCAAGCCAATCTAGCTGAAGCAGCAAGGCATCTTGAGGGAGAGACAGGAGGCAGCGGTGACAGGCAAGCCAAAACACCTCCATCACCTTCCCCCAGACACTAATGGAGATAGCCCAGGACCCTGAGCCCAAAAGCCTCCTGTCTCTCCCAAATCACCAGACCATATAGGCTGGGTGACCCTGGGCAAATCACTTTCCCTCTGTTTCCTCAAATGTAAAATGGGGATAAAAATAGCATAGGGTTGTTGTGAGGATCCAATAGGATCCTATTTGCAAAGCGCTTGGCACAGTGCCTGACACATAGTAGGTGCTGTATTAATGCCTGTTCTCTCCCTCTCTCCCTCCCCACCTCAGAAAGGCTATCTACCCCAGCCTCCTTACTTTAGGAAAGAAGAAATTGAAGTCCCTTAGTCTCTGGGTGCTCCTTGTTCTCCAGAGAAGAAATCTGCAGATTTTCACTGGGGGAGACCTCCCTCTACAGAAGAAATCCCAGGACTCCTTTCTAGTTTTCTTACATCTTACTCCTAACAATTAACACCAAGGAAACGCATGTGCTCCATCAGCTACCACCACACCATCTCTATACGTGGAACCATCGGTTACAACAATGCTGTGGATAAGCTCACTTACCTTGGTAGTGTACTTTACAGGGATGTATGCATTGACAATGAGATTGACGCTCGCATTGCCAGAGCTAGCTCATTGTTTGGGAGGCTCCGAAGGAAAGTATGAAGGAGAAGAGGTATTAGACTGATTACCAAACTGAAGGTGTACAGAGCTGTGGTGCTGACCTCATTGTGGTGTGCCTGTGAAACCTGGACAGTCTACCAGCGCCATGCCAGGAACCTGAATCTCTTCCATTTGAATTGTCTTAGGAAGATTCTGAAGATCACCTGGCAGGATAAGGTACCAGACACTGAGGTCCTTACTCGAACTAAACTGCCAAGCATTCAAACTGCTTCAGAGAGCGCAATTCTGATGGGCTGGCCACGTTATTCGAATGCAAAACATACACTTGCCAGAAAGACTATTGTATAGAGAACTTGCACAGGGCAAGCACTCACATGGTGGTCAGAAGAAGCAATACAAAGACACTCTCAAGGTCTGTCTCAAGAACTTTGGAATTGATTGTGTGACATGGGAGACACTGGCACAGGGCTTCTCAGCATAGCATGCCCGCATCAGAGAAGGCGCTGTGCTCTATGAGCAAAGCAGAATTGAAATATCTCAAAGGAAATGCAGGATGTGCAAGTTTGGAATATCCACCCCAAATGTTCACACAGACTATTTGAGACCGACCTGTGGTAGAGCATTCCAGGCTCTTATTGGTCTGATCAGCCATAGTCAGGTACATTGAAACTTGTCTCTAGTGTAGTAATGGCATTTTGGTCCTCTTTGAGAACGAAGGACAACAACCAACCACCATCTTACTCCTCCCCCTCTGCCCCATCCACTAGTTCCAGCCTCCTTACTGTTCTTTGCAGGAGACACTCCATCCCAGTCTCTGGGGGTTTTCCGTGGCCATCCCCCAGGCAGGGAATCTTCTCCCTTATGGCTTCCCCAGTTTCCTTCAAGTCCCTGCTAAGATCCCACCTTCCCCAAGGAGCCTTCTCCTCAATACTAGCATCGTTCCTCTCAGTTATTTCAAATTTACCTTGTCCATGCCTTGTTTGTACACAGTTGTTAGTATGTTGTCTCCCTCATTAGACTGGGAGCTCCCTGAGGGCAGGCTCAGGCATTTGCCTTTCTTTGTCTCTCCAGTGCTTAGCACAGTGCCTGGCACCTAGTAAGCACTTAATAAATGTTGATTGACCAATTGGTACCTGGCATACAGTAGGTACTTCATAAATTCCAGTTGACTATATATCACACTTATCTGTATCTGTCTTCTCTGCCACTTGAGACATTCTAAGGGGATCCAACAATGGTGATTCAAGGACTATTGCGACATTAACATTCCAGATGCGGAACCATAAAATTGTATTTCTTATCAAATGTCTCAAAGAGAAAAGCTAGTATCTCTTTTTTTGCACCCAGGGAATGCACTCCTCCTGATGATGACAGTGCCATGCCTGCTGTCCTTGAAAATCAAAGGGTTTTCATGGCAGGACAAGAATGTGGGGTTTGTGCCCATAAAGTGACTTGCTGACAGGACCAAATTCAAGAAAGCACCTGGAGTTATCGTTGTGCAGGATCGACATTGGATGTTGGTTCCACTTAGATCCAAAGCAAATAATACCAGCAGTCATTTATAGAAAGCTCAGGGCAGCCTTTTCTCAAGATGGAACAGTTAATACTGAGGAGACATTTTAACAAAAAGATACATGGGGAAGCAGCTGAGGTGGGGAGTGTTGGACTTGGGTGTCAGGAAGAAGACTGCAATTCAAAGCCTACCTTAGATACTTTCTAGCTGGGTGACAATGGGCTAAGTCATTTAACAGCTCCAGGCTTCAGTTTCCTCGTCCATTAAATGGGCACCTACCTCCCAGGGTTGCTGAATGTAAAATGTTTTCAGACTTCAAAGCACCAGATCAATGTTAGCTCCTAGGGGAGGCTGAGCTGGGCTGACTGGAGCAGAGTCAAATGAGTGCTTCTGAAATGCTGCTGTTTGACCTTCGTTTTCAAAGAGGACCAAATGTGTGAACTGAATTGAAGTGAGACAGAGTTGTGCAGAGTTGTCAGCCTCACTCTCTAGTATGTATGTGAAATATGTATGAAGGTCAAGAGAGAGTTATTCATCCAAGAATGGTCTTGGTGCCATTAATTCTGAGTGAATGATCCTGATATTTATATTATCATGATGATAAAACACTTAGTTTCCAAATTGAATTCCAGAGGTTCTATCAGATATCCTTTACACACACATACACGCTCACACACGTGCATGCTCACACACATACACTTACACTCATACATATGCTCATACGATACACACTCATACACACATATTCACATACATATGCACACACACATATACATGCATGCACACCCATACATACACTCACACATTTACATACATTCATCCACACGCACATAAATTCACACATTTACACACATTCACACACTCAGAGAGTCACTTTTGGATAACTCCTCCCTTTGTTAGTTTTTTTTTTCCGTAAAATGGTCTAAATTTGTCCATTCGAAGCTTCCACCCACACATGGTTCCTGGTTCTGCCCAGGGCGCCAACCAAAACAAAGCTAATCCCTCTTTTATGAACCTTTTTTTCAATTACTTGAAGCCAGCTCTCCAGTTCCCCAGGATTTTCCCTTCTCCAGGTTAAAAACCAAAGTTCCTTCCACCATGAACTCTAGACCCTTCACCATTCTGATCACCTCTCTCTAGATGCTCTCCATAAAATGCAAGGCCACCCAGTGTGGCACCATCACATCAAATCCTCTCGGCTCCCAACTTTCCTGCGCTTGATCCTAGGCACTTGGATGCCTTTCTTGGCTGGGCAAATGGAAGTTTCCATCAAGAAAAATTATATAAAGAAAATTTATTCCAGTTTTAGGTGACTTCAAACTGTTGGTCCCATGTCTGTAGTCTGCTGGTACCCCAAGTATGGCAGCTTGGGAAGAAAGAAGCTGCTGAAATAAGGGAAGGCAAGACCCAGGATGAAAAGCCCCCTCCTCCGGTCAGTGCCCTCTGGCAAACCTGCTGCAACAGGGGTTTGTCGTGTGTGAGGGGGTAGGGGCAGGGCCTTGGGTAAAGGAAGCTTGGAACTTCAGAGCAGATGTTCAGCCAAGGGGGCCCTGGGAGGAGAAACCAGAAACTGTCATTGGAAATGGTTCCCAAGGAAATGGTGGGGGAAGCCTCTGAAATGGGACTAACTCAACCCCACAGGGAAGTTTACTCTCCCACTAATCGCTTTCTTATGCCAGGTCAGGGAGATCTGATCTCTCCCAGCCATACCCAAGTACTCTGTAAAGACCTGGTGGCTTTGGACAGATTGTGTTTCCTGGGTAATTTCGATTTAATTGGAAAAAATTAGAGCCATATGGCAGGGGCGAATTCGGAAAGCAGGACAACCGTGTGCTTGGAGCGGGCACCTATGTGTTGTGGCTTCCTGCCTTGCCTGAACTTGATGTTTCCATCTCAGCTGTACCTCCATGTAGGGTCTCACAAACCAGGCCCTCCGTTCCACCAGCTCTGTTTGGCATTTTTTTCTGCACTCAGAAGTTTTTGGTGACCAGTCCCCAGTGCTGATGCTGAGAAGCCCAATCCTGTCCCAACATTTGAATCCAATCAGACTCAGTCAGGAGGACCTATATTTAAGTTTTGCTTCTGACCTATCCCTGCTGGGTAAGCCTGGGCAAGTCGCTTAACCTCTGTCTCAGTTTCCCCACCTGTAAAATAGAGATGATTATAGTACCTTGTAACCAGAATGGCCTTTGTTTTCTTTGAGTGACTCAATTTTTCTCAGTGAGCTTTACTAGGGTGCTAAGCCCCGGGCCCAAACCCCATTAGGTGTTAACGTAATCCATGTGGATGTGAACCTCCCAGGGTCCTAAGGGGAGGGGCCAACTCAAGAACCAATCACCAGAGCCTGAGCTCCGGTGATTCAGATGATGTTTGATGTCTGAAGCCCTATAAGAAGGGAGGACAGAGCCATTTGTGTGGTGCTGTGGAGATGGTGTTGATGAGCAGACTCTGGGCAGCTGTAGCTAAGGAGCCCTCCAGCTTGTAAACCCGAATGCTGAAACTTTGTTGAACTCTGGTAACTATGTGTTGGGATTTGAGTCAGACAAAGTCTGTTGACGATTGTAATTTGTTTGCATTTTGTTTTGAAGTTCAGGGTGCTGGTTTTTTCCCCTGAACTAACTGAAAAGTCAAAATAAATTTATTTTGAAAAGTCAAAGTGTGTGGTGAATTAAAAGTAAGTTCGTCCACCCCTTTACCTTGCTTTCCTTAATTAAGCAGATCAGAAGAACCTGTGCTGTTGGCAGCTTTCTGGGTGCTGGCTGTGGGTGAATCTTATACCCCCACAGAAGCTGCTAGTCAGATTGTTGAAACATACCTACCCCCCAGGATTCTTGTGAGGATAAAATGAGATGATTGTGAAGTGCATTGCAAACCTTAACCCACCATGTAAATGATATTATTATTATGTGTACATAAGCATGTGTGTATATAAAACTTTTTGGTCTCCTTTCTACCAATGCAAATCATGCACTACCCTGCCATTTATAATCTTAGAGCTGCCAGGATTTGTCAGAAGCATGACCTCGGTAAAGGTCTTTCTAATTCTTAGGCCAGTTCTCTATCTTCGATGTGCTGCTAGGTGGCGCTACAATGCATAGATCGCCAATTCCTCTTCCTGAGTTCAAATCCAGCCTCAGATGCTTACTAGCTGTGTGAACCTGGGCAAGTCATATAGCCCTGTTTGCCTCTGTTTCCTCATCTGTAAAATGGGCTGGAGAAGGAAATGGCAAAGTGCGTCAGTATCTCTGCCCAGAAAGCCCCAAATGGAGTCACGAAGAGGTGGACATGACTGAAATAACTATCTACAATGCCTTGTTGCTGTTACTATGATTACTGCCACACACACACACACACACACACACACACACATACACATACACATACACACACACACACACACACACACACACACACACACACACACACACACACGTCTACACGTACATGTGCGTCCATGTGGCTAGGCCCACGATCTAACCAGTGGGGAGCACTTACTCCACCAGCGCAGACCAACGGCTCCTCTATCACTTTTAGTCTCCCAAGGTTACCAAGAGGGAAGTGATGTCCCCAAGGTCATGGAATCCATATGTGTCAAAGGAAAGACTTGACCACAGGTCTCCCCATCTCCACACATGCACTCCTGTTCTTATCTAGTTGGTTTAAAATAGAACACGAAGGGGGGAAAGAAAGACCCATTTCTTTCAATTTCATGTAAAAAAGTATTGCTTTGCTAATGTGCTCTTGTGGCTTGCTTGGGGGATCCTGTGTGCTAATGAGGGATACAGAGTAAATAGTGACGTTAAAAAAAAACAAACAAAGGGAAGGGAGGATGCCCTCTCAGTGTCTGGCAGGCCCTGCTCTCGATGAGGCCAGACTTTGTGAAGACTACGAAGCGCCCTATAAGCAGAATGATACATCAGGAACGGGGAGGCGGAGCTGACATATCTTCCCCTCGAGAAGCTGGGGAAGGAGTCGTCCCCCACAGCGGCTGGGATGGAGGAGTCCGACAATGATCCTTTTGTCTGGGGGTGCCAGCTTCTCTTGGGCTCTTCTATGGTGCAGAGGACCTGCCCTGCTCTGCGTGGGCCCACAAGAGTTCAGCAATTTCCCCGTGGGCGGGTGACGTCAGGGCCATGGACAAGGCCGTGTGGCCAGCCTAAAGCGGGGAAAATGAGAAATTCATTTCTTTCCCTGCTGAAAAGTTGTGTCTCATGACGGGGAGTTGGGGCTGGGGGCTTTATGGGCCATGAGTTCTTCTTTCTACCAGGATGCTGAGCTGGCTACATGGCCCCAGAGCCCCTCACAGAAGCCATTTGATTCTTTCAGAATTAGAAACAGTAAGGTGCAGTGAATAGGGCATGGGACCTAGGAGGCAGGAATACCGGGATCTAAACCTCTCCTCATAGAATTACTAGTCATTTGACCCTGGGCAAGTTGTGGAACCTTTTGGGGTCTCAGTTTACCTCTTCTCTAAAATGACAGGGCAGGGACACACAGCCTCAGAGGTCTCTTCTTTCTCTGATTCAGTGATCCCAGGCCTCCAGCCCAGCCTTTCCCTCCAGGAATGGGAGGCCAATTCAGTGCTGCCATGCCGATTACCCCTCCCCAGCGACCTATCAATCCCTTAATTCTAATGGGGGCCCCATTCCTGGTACGGTTCTTTGATGTCAGCCAGTCCAGGGGCTGTTCCTGATTATAGGGCTGGCGGGGCTGCATCTTGTTAACACAGCCCCTTTTGTGTGGCTCCAGGGGAGAGCAGCCTAATATTTAGGAAAGGCGCCATTTCTTCCTGGCAGCAGCTCCCTCTCTGCCCCTCCCCCAACACTCATTTCGGGATGGTCTGGGCCCTCTAATTACTTCCCTAGCAGTGCTGGGGCCAAGCCCAGGTATTTGGGATCTGCCGACAAACTGGGGGACGGGAAGGGTGGAGAGGGAGGGATAAGGATGCTATCCTGGCCACAGGGAGGTGTGACAAAAAATGTGGGTTGTTAATAGCACAGAGGAGATTCAGATGTTACTTATTAGGATGCTATGTACAGGACAGGGAGGGACCTTGGCACCAGCAGCTCCTCCCAGTCCCTAGCTCACTTTACATCTGGGTGAAAAAACAACAGGTTTGGTTTGAAAAAAAGGCACGTCAAAGTGTGTGGTGAATGCACATTCACATGGGCCAGCTTTTCGGTTGCTTTCAGGTTGGACGGGTTGCCTTGGGTTCAACCTCCCTCCCAGGCTTACCCCAAGGGCCACTGCCTCCCATATGGAGGGATTCCCAAGGAGCCACATGTGTTCCTGAAGAAAGTCCCCCATCCACCTCTTAGACTGACTAGTTGTGAAAGCATCCTTAACAGTCTCTAGACTGTCCCTAGACAGGACCCTCTCACCTTGTCAGTCAATGTGGCATCGCAGCCTGGATGAGCGAGGAGGAGTTTCACCATGTCCGTGTTGCCATGGCGAGCAGCTACCATGAGGGCTGTTGTCCCATCGTTGTCCTGGAGGTTGACGTTGGCACGACAGGTCAGCAGGGCCTTTACCATGTCCCCCCTATCGTGGCTCACCCCCAGCATCAGCGCAGTCTGACCTCCCTGGAGAGAGTGGCAGGACAACAATGAGCCACCTTCCCACCACAGAATCCTCATACAAGGAGAGTGGGTTTTCACCAACTCAGGTGACTTGGAGAACAGGAAGGCCCTCCCAGTGGGCCTTGGTCATCTTAGAGTTGGAAGACCCTCCAGTCAGGGGGAGGCTGCTGCCTCCAATGTAGCCCCTCCTCCTTCCAGGAAGGGGGAAGCTCTGGTAGTCAGGAATTTTTTATTCTTTTTAGGATGTTACATTATCCTGGGGCTGCAGAATGAGAGGTGTGAACCAGCTGGAACCCAACGCCAATATGGAAGTCTGAAGATCAGGAATAAAACATGGCACCAAGAAAAGGTACCAGGGAGAAAAGAAGGGCTGAGAAAAAAGCAGCCATCCAGGCTGGGCATCACTGAATAGTGTGTCTAATGGAGAATTTCCAAAAACCGCACAAATGTTTCCTCTCCTCCCCAACCAATCCCACAACATTAGCCACTGTTACCTTCCTCCTCTCCTTCTTCCAGGCTTGAACAAAGATAGGGATTCTAAGAGGCAGAAGTGAGGAGAGAGAGCAATCTAGGCATGAAGTACTGGGGACAGCCTATGCAAAAGCACGTGATGGGAGTTGGCATGCTTAATAAAGGGAACAGCTGGAACGCAGGATCAGAATATCATCAATGTTGAACTGTAAGAGACCTCAGAGGTCACTTAGAGGAAGACTTGAGTTTGAATCCTGCCTCAGACACTTACTAAACTGTGATAAGTTACTTCATTTCTCTCAGCTTCAATTTCCTCCTCATAAAATAATTTCACAGGGTGGTTGTGAGAACCAAATATGACAACGCATTTAAAGTGCTTTGCAAACCTTAGAGAGGTATGTAAATGCTGTCCACAATTATTACATTTGCTGAATTGTTTTGTTTTGCTTTGTGTTTTCCTGTCTTTCCTCTTGCTTACTCCAAGGGATGGCTCTCTGAGTGTGGGGTGGAAGAAGATTATATTTAGAAGTGAAAGGGTGGATACTGAATACTGATATTTCCTCAGCAAAGACCAAACTTCCTGAGGGCAGGGAATATCACACTTTTGTCACAGTATCTCCATCATTCAGCAGAGGGCATGGCACCTGGCAGATACTTAATAAATGCTTGCTGAATAGGTCAGACAGGAGGCTGAAGGTACACAGACCCCTGGGTTTGGACTCAAAGGAGGGGGTTCGAATCCTAACTCGGCCAGTCACTCCCTGGGTGATCTTCGAAAGGTCTCAGTATTTGGAGAGTCTGAAATCCCCTCTAAGCCAGAACTAGAAGAAACTCAGCTTCACTATTTCCCAAAAGTCTAGGATCCTTTAAGCTAAATCAAACCTTAGAAATCATTTCACAGATGAAGAAATTGAAGAGCAAAATGAATTGGCTCATCTGAAGTCAGGCAGGAAGTAAACATGGGAAGGATTATTTTTATTTATTCTTTTCATTAGTTTCTGGGAAGTAATCCCAGGAAGAGCAGGAATTTGAACCCAGCTCCTCTGACTCAGATGTTCTGTGACTTCCATTATAGCACACGCATCACTTCTTGGGAGGTTAAGTCAAAGCCTATTTTCTCCTAACTTCAATGAACACACACAGAAAGGCATGCAAGCCCGAATGTACACACAATGGCAGCCCTGGAAGGGCCACATGAAGCCACTTAATCTAAACTTAAATCCTCCCTGCCACATTCCTGACAAAAGGCCAGCCGGCCTCTGCTTAAAGGTCTGCAGGGAGAGTGAGCAAACTAAGGCTTATTCCGTTTAGGGATAACTGATCACTAGAAAGGTTTTCCTGAAGTCCTCCCTACATGTATCGTTGCAATGTCTATACTCGTTACAGTACCCCACTTGTTACAATG